>NC_057801.1:106912560-107212560 GCF_018294505.1 Triticum aestivum | reverse complement strand
TAACCATAACAAATACCATGCTGTTCTAAGAGACTCTCAAAATAATATAAGTGAAGCATGAGAGATTAAAAATTTCTACAAAATTAAGCCACCGCCGTGCTCTAAAAGATATAAGTAAAGTACTAGAGCAAAACTATCTAGCTCAAAAGATATAAGTGAATCACATATAATATTCTAATAAATTCCAATCAAGTGGGTTTCTTCCAAAATGTGTGTACAGAAAGGATGATTGTGGTAAACTAAAAAGCAGAGACTAATATCATACAAGACGCTCCAAGCAAAACACATATCATGTGGCGAATAAAAATATAGCTCCAAGTAAAGTTACCGATAGAAGAAGACGAAAGAGGGGATGCCTTCTGGGGCATCCCAAAGATTAGGCTTTTGGTTATCCTTGAATATCTTGGGGTGCCATGGGCATCCCCAAGCTTAGGCTCTTGCCACTCCTTATTCCATAGTCCATCAAATCTTTACCCAAAACTTGAAAACTTCACAATACAAAACTCAACAGGAAATCTCATATGCTCCATTGGTGCAAGAAAGAAAAACCACCACATAAGGTACTGTAATGAACTCATTCTTGATTTATATTGGTGTTAAACCTACTGTATTCCAACTTATCTATGGTTCATACCCTACATACTAGCCATAGATGCATGAAAATAAGCAAACAACACACGAAAAACAGAATCTGTCAAAAACAGAACAGTCTGTAGCAATCTGTAACTCTCGAATACTTCTGGAACTCTAAAAATCTTACAAAAATAGGAAGTCCTAGGTAATTTGTCTATTGATCTACATAAGAAAGAATCAACACCAAATCACGTTTCTGTGAATTACTAAAATTATTTTCGTGCGTGAAATGTTTCTGTTTTTCAGCAGAATAAAATTAACTATCACCATAGGTTATCCTATAGGTTCTACTTGGCACAAACACTAATTAAAACATAAAAACACATCTAAACATAAGCTAGATGAAAAATTTATTACTAAACAGAAGCAAAAAAAAAACAAAAAATAAAATTGGGTTGTCTCCCAACTAGCGCTATCGTTTAACGCCCCTAGCTAGGCATAAAGGTGAGGATAGATCTAAGTAGTGCCATCTTTAATTTTCAGTTTTTAGCAGAGTCATGCTCGAATCCGGGAGGTTCTTTACGTTTCCCTTCATACTCGGAAATTTTTAGATCTAAAAAATCCAACCGCTTATTGCAAAGAGTAATCAACATATTCATGCCGTGAAGATTTCCGCTAACACTCTTAAGAGGTTCAAGAGACTTTTGTAAGATTTTTGTTACTTCACAAATCTTTTCAAACACTTGTGTTTCTTCTTGGGTAGGATGTGGTCCCCCTTTTTGAGGTAATGTTCCCACTATTCCCTCTATAATTTCATGCGCAATACTGGGATCAATTTCAATAAAATTTCCCTTGGCAATGCAATCCAAGAGTTGTCTATGAGACATATTTAGCCCAACATAAAAATTGCGAAGTAGAATTCTAAACTTCACCTCTAGGGTGCAATTACGATAAGATTCCATCATCTTATACCAAGCATCTTTTAAGTTTTCTCCTTGCCTTTGCTTGAAGTGAAGAACTTCAAACTCGGGAGACATAGGAGCAGATAAGGGACTAGCCATTATGACGAGCAAACAAAAGACAAGTGAAAGAGAGAGGAGATTGGTAAAGAGAGGGCGAATAAAACGACAAGGGTGAAGTGGGGGAGAGGAAAACGAGAGGCAAATGGCAAATAATGTAAATGCGAGGGAGATGAGTTTGTGATGGTTACTTGGTATGTCTTGACTTGAGCGAAGACCTCCCCGGCAACGGCGCTAGAAATCCTTCTTGCTACGTCTTGAGCTTGCGTTGGTTTTCCTTGAAGAGGAAAGGGTGATGCAGCAATAGTAGCGTAAGTATTTCCCTCAGTTTTGAGAACCAAGGTATCAATCCAGTAGGAGGCTCCTCAAAAGTCCCATGCACCTACAAAAACAAACAAGAACTCACAACCAACGCAATAAAGGGGTTGTCAATCCCTTCACGGCCACTTGCAAAAGTGAGATCTGATAGAGATAATATGATAAGATAAATAATATTTTTGGTATTTTATAATATAGATTGGAAAAGTAAAGATGCAAATAAAAGTAGATTGAAAGCTTATATGATAAAGGATGGACCCCGGGGCCATAGGTTTCATTAGTGGCTTCTCTCAAGATAGCATAAGTATTACGGTGTGTGAACAAATTACTGTCGAGCAATTGATAGAAAAGCGAATAATTATGAGATTATCTAGGCATGATCATGTATATAGGCATCACATCCATGACAAGTAGACCGACTCCTTCCTGCATCTACTACTATTACTCCACACAACGACCGCTATCCAGCATGCATCTAGAGTATTAAGTTCATAAACAACAGAGTAACGCATTAAGAAAGGTGGCATGATGTAGATGGATAAACTCATGCAATATGATATAAACCCCATCTTTTTATCCTCGATGGCAACAATACAATACGTGCCTTGCTGCCCCTGCTGTCACTGGGAAAGGACACCGCAAGATTGAACCCAAAGCTAAGCACTTCTCCCATTGCAAGAAAGATCAATCTAGTAGGCCACACCAAACTGATAATTCGAAGAGACTTGCAAAGATAACTTAATCACACATAAAAGAATTCAGAGGAGATTCAAATATTTCTCATAGATAAACTTGATCATAAACCCACAATTCATCGGATCTCGACAAACACACCGCAAAAAGAGTTACATCGAATAGATCTCCAAGAAGATCAAGGAGAACTTTGTATTGAGATTCAAAGAGAGAGAAGAAGCCATCTAGCTAATAACTATGGACCCGAAGGTCTGTGGTAAACTAGTCACAACTCATCGGAGAGGCCTTGGAGATGATGTAGAGGCCATCCATGGTCGATTCCCCCTCCGGTGGAGCGCCGACAAAGGGTCCAAGATGGGATCTCGCGGATACAGAAGGTTACGGTGGTGGAAATAGTTTTTCGTGGTCTCTTCTGATGTTTTCGGTGTACATGGGTATATATAGGAGGAAGAAGTAGGTTGGTTGACGCTCGAGGGGCCCATGAGGGTGGGGGGCGCCCCGGGCACCCTCGTGACCACCTCCTTTGTTTCTTGACTTCCACTCCAAGTCCTCTAGATCATGTTTGTTCCAAAAAGATCGCTCTCAAAGGTTTCATTCCGTTTGGACTCCATTTGATATTCCTTTTCTTTGAAACACTGAAATAGGAAAAAAAACTGCAATTCGGGCTGGGCCTCCGGTTAGTAGGTTAGTCCCAAAAATGATATAAAAGTGTAAAGTAAAGCCCATAAACATCCAAAACGGCTAATATAATAGCATGGAACAATAAAAAAATTATAGATACGTTGGATACGTATCAGTGTTCACAACCTTGAGTTCCGCCAACTTGTCTTCTCTGACCTCCTTGCAGTGCACTCGGACCAATGATAGGGCGACGTCAGTGCCGCAACGAGCAGATGATTTCTTCCATTCTTGCACTCGGTCAGGTATTTGATTCAGTCGAGCCATCAGAGACTCGAGGTCTTGTGAGAGTTCCGCCTGAGGACAGAGTTCAACATCAACCCGAGTCATCGCTGCCTTCAGTCGGGCAAGATAAGAAACAACATTGTCCATGCGTGATTCCAACCGCAACACATGCATTGCAACATCATCTTTGACGGAACAATTTATGGGGTCGAGACCCGTCTCGACCCGCCCGGTCTCTGCTTCAAATTCTTGACAAACTTCTGCACAGTCGAAAAAGAATAGTGAGTCGACAGTTTGACAAAACGTGTCAATCGACAAGAACAAATCAGTCGAACAATATTACCTTCAAGCTTCAAGACCAGCTTTGCAGCAAGCTATCCCAGGTAAGACTCTAGCTCTCCCTTCTTGGCCTTGAGGTTTCCAACTTCGTCGGTTGATACGTCTCCGTCGTATCTATAATTTTTGATTTTTCCATGCCAATATTATTCAACTTTTATATACTTTTGGCAACTTTTTATACTATTTTTTGGGACTAACATATTGATCCAGTGCCCAGTGCCAATTCCTGTCTATTGCACGTTTTTTCCCCGTAGAAACCCAATATCAAACGGAGTCCAAACGGGATCAAAACAGACGGAGATTTTTTTGGAATATTTATGATTTTTGGGAAGTAAAATCAACGTGAAAAGGTGTCCGGGGTGGCCACGACACAGGGGGGCGCGCCCTCCCCCCAGGGCGCGGCCTGGGCTCTCGTGGGCCACCCATAAGGCGGTTGACGCTCTTCTTTTGGCACAAGAAAGCTAATTTTATGAGAAAAATCTGGGCGAAAGATTCACCCCAATCGGAGTTACGGATCTCCAGATATAAAGGAAACGGTGAAGGGGTAGAATCAGGGAACGCAGAAACAGAGAGATAGATCCAATCTCGGAGGGGCTCTCGCCCCTCCCAAGCCATGGGAGCCAAGGACCAGAGGGGAAACCCTTCTCCCATCTAGGGAGGAGGTCAAGGAAGAATAAGAAGAAGGGGGCCTCTCTCCCCCTTGCTTCCGGTGGCGCCGGAGCGCTGCCGGGGGCCATCATCATCACCGCGATCTTCACCAACACCGTCGTCATCTTCACTAACATCTCCATCACCTTCCCCCTTCTATATTCAGCGGTCCACTCTCCTGCAACCCGCTGTACCCTCTACTTGAACATGGTGCTTTATGCTTCATATTATTTTCCAATGATGTGTTGCCATCCTATGATGTCTGAGTAGATTTTCACTGTCCTACCGGTGATTGATGAATTGCTATGATTGGTTTAATTTGCTTGTGGTTATGTTGCTGTCCTATTGTGCCCTCCGTGTCGCGCAAGCATGAGGGATTCCCACTGTAGGGTGTTGCAATACGTTTATGATTCTTTTATGGTGGGTTGCTTGAGTGACAGAAGCATAAACCCGAGTAAGGGGATTGTTGCGTACGGGATAAAGGGGACTTGATGCTTTAATGATATGGTTGGGTTTTACCTTAATGAATCTTTAGTAGTTGCGGAAGCTTGCTAGAGTTCCAATCATAAGTGCATATGATCCAAGAAGAGAAAGTATGTTAGCTTATGCCTCTCCCACATAAAACTTGCTATCGGTCTAGTAGCGTAGTCAATTGCTTAGGGACAATTTCACAACTCCTACCACCACTTTTCCACACTCGCTATATTTACTCTCTTGCATCTTTATTTAAACAGCCCCTAGCTTTTATTTACGTGCTCTTTATTATCTTGCAAACCTATCCTATCACACCTACAAAGTACTTGTAGTTTCATACTTGTTCTTGGTAAAGCGAATGCCAAGTATGCGTAGAGTTGTATCGGTGGTCGATAGAACTTGAGGGAATATTTATTCTACCTTTAGCTCCTCGTTGGGTTCGACACTTTTACTTATCGAAAACTGTTGCGATCCCCTACACTTGTGGGTTATCAAGACCTTTTTCTGGCGCCGTTGCCGGGGAGTCATAGCGTGGGGTGAATATTCTCGTGTGTGCTTGTTTTCTTTATCACTAAGTAATTTTTATTTGCTGTTCTAAGTTGTTCTCTATCTCTAGTTATGGATATGGAACGTAAAATACCAAAACAATTAGATGTACTTGCTACTCATGTAGATGGGATAACTCCTAAAACCCCCGACTCTCATTATGCGAGAGATATTATGTGCTACTTTGATAATCCTGAGAAAACCCCATTCAACTTTATAATGGGAGACATGTTGGATCAACGTGAACACTTTAGGGATTATCGCTCAACACAAAAAGGGAAACTATTATGGGATTAATTTATTATGTTGCGTTGGTATGCCTGGAATCTATGCTTGAGATATGATATTACTTGTTGCTCTAGGATGGAGGCTCCACACCTTCCCTTTTCATGCACATTTAATGATAATGAAACCTTAGCTTCTTATGCTAATGGTATATATGATTACTATGATGTGGAACAAATAGAAGAATTTGTTGCTTTTAAGGCTGCTTATGAAATTGAAGCTTTGTTTGAAAAGTATGAAGCTTTTAATGATGATGGTTATAGGCCTGAAAATCTTGTTATACTTAGATATTGCTATGAAAATTATGAATACAATTATTATATTAATGCTTTTATGAAGAAAGTCTCCGCTGTCCAAGAAGAGACTAATATTTTGCAGGAAGCTATGGAAGAAGAAATTGATGAAACTGTGAGCTCATTGGATGAAAAAGATGATGAGGAGAGCGAAGAACAAAAGGAGGAAGAGCGGATTAGCTACCCATGCCCACCTTCTAATGAGAGTAAATCTTCAACTCATACATTGTTTAATTCCCCTTCGTGCTTACCGAAGGATGATTGCTATGATGACTGCTATGATCCCTTGAATTTGTTTGAAATATCCCTTTTTGATGATGCATGCTATGCTTGTGGCCAAGATGCCAATATGAATTATGCTTATGGAGATGAACTTGCTATAGTTCCTTATGTTAAACATGAAATTGTTGCTATTGCACCCATTCATGATAGTCCTATTATCTTTTTGAATTCTCCCGACTACACTATATCGGAGAAGTTTGTGCTTATTAAGGATTATATTGATGGGTTGCCTTTTACCGTTGCACATGATAATTTTGATGAATGTAATATGCTTGTGCTTGCTGCTCCTACTTGCAATTATTATGAGAGAGGAACTATTTCTCCACCTCTCTATGTTTCCAATATGATAAAATTGCAAGAAACTGCTTATACTATGCATTGGCCTTTACTATGTGTGCATGACTTGTTCTTTTATGATATGCCGATGCATAGGAAGAGAGTTAGACTTCGTTGTTGCTTGATATATGTTACTCTGTGCTCACTACTAAATTACAAATCATTGTTAATTAAAATTGGCTTTGATATACCTTGGGATCCGGGTGGATCCATTACTTGAGTACTAAATGCCTAGCTTAATGGCTTTAAAGAAAGCGCTGCCAGGGAGACAACCCAGAAGTTTTAGAGAGTCATTTATTTCTGTTGAGTGCTTTCATATAGTTTAAAAACACAAAAATAAAGAGGGGAACCTAAAAACTTTTCAAAAAGGAAAGTGAAAGTGAGAGAGACAAGCATTGTTGAAGTGGGAGCTAGCCTTGAACTTTGTTCATGCTCACGGAAACTTTGTGAATCTTGATTACAGAAACTTTTCATCAAAAATAATTATCCCCTTGTACAATTCCATTGTATTATAAAAATAATGTGCCAAGGTTTGCGTTTAGGATGTTTACAATGCTTGTTGGTTTGTACGGTGCAGGACAGAAACTTTGGCTGTAGTGCACGATTTCACATTTTTAACTGGAACGTCAAATGGTTCTGATTCCTTTGCAATGTCTTAATGTACAAATTGTTTATTTTTCCTAATTTTGGTAGAATTTTTGGGGTACCAGAAGTATGGTGGATGTTCAGATTGCTACAGACTGTTCTGTTTTTGACAGATTCTGATTTGGATGCATAGTTTGCTTGTTTTGATGAAACTATCAATTTATGTTAGTGGATTAAGCCATGAAAAAGTTATATTACAGTAGACACAATTCAAAAACAAAATATTAATTGGTTTGCAACAGTACTTAGAGTAGTGATTTGCTTTATTATACTAACGGATCTTACCGAGTTTTCTGTTGAAGTTTTGTGTGGATGAAGTGTGTAAACGAGGAGGTCTCGATATGAGGAAAAGGAAGAGAGGCAAGAGCTCAAGCTTGGGGATGCCCGAGGCACCCCAAGTAAATATTCAAGGAGACTCAAGCGTCTAAGCTTGGGTATGCCCCGGAAGGCATCCCCCCTTTCTTCAACAAGTATCGGTATGTTTTCGTATTCGTTTCGTTTATGCATTATGTGCAAGTCTTGGAGCGTCTTTTGCATTTAGTTTTCATTTTTCTTTTATGCACCATGCTGGTATGAGACAGTCCTTGGTTGATTTATAGAATGCTCATTGCACTTCACTTAAATCTTTTGAGTATGGCTTTATAGAATGCTTCATGTGCTTCACTTATATCATTTGAAGTTTGGATTGCCTGTTTCTCTTCACATAGAAAACCGTCATTTGTAGAATGCTCTTTTGCTTCACTTATATTTGTTAGAGTGTGGGCATATCTTTTGTAGAAAGAATTAAACTCGCTTGCTTCACTTATATCTATTTAGAGAGATGACAGGAATTGGTCATTCACATGGTTAGTCATAAAATCCTACATAAACTTGTAGATCACTGAATATGATATGTTTGATTCCTTGCAATAGTTTTGCGATATAAAGGTGGTGATATTAGAGTCGTGCTAGTTCAGTAGTTGTGAAATTGAGAAATACTTGTGTTGGGGTTTGCAAGTCCCGTAGCATGCACGTATGGTGAACCGTTATGTAACGAAGTTGGAGCATGAGGTGCTCTTTGATTGCTTTCCTTATGAGTGGCAGTCGGGGACAAGCGATGGTCTTTTCCTACCAATCTATCCCTCTAGGGGCATGCGTAGTAGTACTTTGCTTCGAGGGCTAAGTAGACTTTTGCAATAAGTATACGAGTTCTTTATGACTAATGTGAGTCCATGGATATACGCACACTCACCCTTCCACTTTGCTAGCCTCTATTGTACCGCGCAACTTTCGCCGGTATCATGAACCCATAATTTACCTTCCTCAAATCAGCCACCATACCTACCTATTATGGCATTTCCATAGCCATTCCGAGATATATTGCCATGCAACTTCCATCATCATCATATACATGACTTGAGCATTCATTGTCATATTGCTTTGCATGATCGTAAGATACCTAGCATGATGTTTTCATGGCTTGTCCGTTTTTTGATGTCATTGCTATGCTAGATCATTGCACATCCCGGTACTCCGCCGGAGTCATTCATATAGAGTCATATCTTTGTTCTAGATATTGAGTTGTAAGTAAATAAAAGTGTGATGATCATCATTATTAGAGCATTGCCCCAAGCAAGGAAAGGATGAAGGAGACTGATTCCCCCACAAGTCGGGATGAGACTTCGGACTTTATGAAAAATAAAAGAGGCCAAAGAAGCCCAAATAAAAAAAGAGGCCAACGAAGCCCACCAAAAAGAAAGAAAAAAATAAAAAATATGAAAATGAAAAAAATGAAAAATAAAAAGAAAAAAATGAGAGAAAAAGAGAGAAGGGGCAATGTTACTATCCTTTTACCACACTTGTGCTTTAGAGTAGCACCATGTTCTTCATAGAGAGAGCCTCCTATGCTTTCACTTTCATATACTAGTGGGAATTTTCATTATAGAACTTGGCTTGTATATTCTGATGATGGGCTTCCTCAAACGCCCGAGGTCTTCATGAGCAAGAAAGTTGGATGCACACCCACTTAGTTTCCAGTTTGAGCTTTCATACACTTATAGTTCTTGGTGCATCCATTGCATGGCAATCCCTACTCACTCACATTGATATCTATTGATGGGCATCTCCATAGCCTGTTGATACGCCTAGTTGATGTGAGACTATCTTCTCCCTTTTTGTCCTCACAACCACCACCATATACCACCATACTGCTATGTCCATGGTTGCGCTCTTGTATTGCGTAAGAGTTGAAAAAGCTGAAGCACGTTAAAAAGTATGAACCAATTGCTCGGCTCGTCATCGGGGTTGTGCATGATGGGAGTATTTTGTGTGACGAATATGGAGCATAGCCAGACTATATGATTTTGTAGGGATGAGCTTTCTTTGGCTATGTTATTTCGATAAGACATAATTGCTTGGTTGGTATGCTCGAAGTGTTATTGTTTTTATGTCAAATGATAGACTATTGCTTTGAATCACTCGTGTCTTATATTCATGCCATGATTAGACATATGATCAAGCTTATGCTAGGTAGCATTCCACATCAAAAATTATCTTTTTATCATTTACCTACTCGAGGACGAGCAGGAATTAAGCTTGGGGATGCTGATACGTCTCCGTCGTATCTATAATTTTTTATTGTTCCATGCCAATATTATTCAAATTTTATATACTTTTGGCAACTTTTTATACTATTTTTTGGGACTAACATATTGATCCAGTGCCCAGTGCCTGTTCCTGTCTGTTGCATGTTTTTTGTTTCGCGGAAACCCAATATGAAACGGGGTCCAAACGGGATAAAAACGGATGGAGATTTTTTTTGGAATATTTATGATTTTTGGGAAGTAAAATCAACGCGAAACGGTGTCCGGGGTGGCCACGAGACAGGGGGGCGCCCTCTCCCCTGGGGCGCAGCCTGGGCTCTCGTGGGCCACCCGTAAGGCGGTTGACGCTCTTCGTTTGGTGCAAGAAAGCTAATTTTATGAGAAAAATCTGGGCGAAAGATTCACCCCAATCGGAGTTACGGTTCTCCAGATATAAAGGAAACGGTGAAGGGGTAGAATCAGGGAACGCAGAAACAGAGAGATAGATCCAATCTCGGAGGGGCTCTCGCCCCTCCCAAGCCATGGGAGCCAAGGACCAGAGGGGAAACCCTTCTCCCATCTAGGGAGGAGGTCAAGGAAGAAGAAGAAGAAGGGGGCCTCTCTCCGCCTTGCTTCCGGTGGCGCCGGAGCGCTGCAGGGGGCCATCATCATCACCGCGATCTTCACCAACAACGCCGTCATCTTCACCAACATCTCCATCACCTTCCCCCTTCTATATTCAGCGGTCCACTCTCCCACTACCCGCTGTACCCTCTACTTGAACATGGTGCTTTATGCTTCATATTGTTTTCCAATGATGTGTTGCCATCCTATGATGTCTAAGTAGATTTTTGCTATCCTACCAGTGATTGATGAATTGCTACGATTGGTTTAATTTGCTTGTGGTTATGTTGCTGTCCTATTGTGCCCTCCGTGTCGCGCAAGCGTGAGGGATTCCCGCTGTAGGGTGTTGCAATATGTTTATGATTCTTTTATGGTGGGTTGCTTGAGTGACAGAAGCATAAACCCGAGTAAGGGGATTGTTGCGTACGGGATAAAGGGGACTTGATGCTTTAATGTTATGGTTGGGTTTTTACCTTAATGAATCTTTAGTAGTTGCGGACGCTTGCTAGAGTTCCAATCATAAGTGCATATGTTCCAAGAAGATAAAGTATGTTAGCTTATGCCTCTCCCACATAAAACTTGTTATCGGTCTAGTAGCATAGTTAATTTCTTAGGGATTATTTCACAACTCCTACCACCACTTTTGCACACTCGCTATATTTACTTTCTTGCATCTTTATTTAAACAGCCCCTAGCTTTTATTTACATGCTCTTTATTATCTTGCAAACCTATCCTGTCACACCCACAAAGTACTTCTAGTTTCATACTTGTTCTAGGTAAAGCGAACGCCAAGCGTGCGTAGAGTTGTATCGGTGGTCGATAGAACTTGAGAGAATATTTATTCTACCTTTAGATCCTCGTTGGGTCGACACTCTTACTTATTGAAAACTGTTGCGATCCCCTACACTTGTGGGTTATCATCGGTCAAGCTGTCCTTGTCCTTCTTCAGTTGCTCGACCTCCCGATTGGCCTCAGAGACAACAATCTTCAGCTTAGAGTTCTCCTCTTCTAACTTGCTGACTGAAGCCAGCTTCTTGTCCGCAAGTGACGTCTTTTCTCGCGCCTCCTTCTGAGCCGCAGCAAGATCTTGATCCTTCTTCTCTAGAGCCTGGTTCATTTTCTCGAAAGAAATAACATTCTCCAGATGAGCTTGAAGTTGACGGTTTTCACTACGCACATCTGTTCGAGTGAAATCACTTGGTTCAAAGAGACTAAAAGGAAAAACATGGGGAAGAGCGAGTCACACGGTGGACAGTTGACGATTGGTTACCTCCAATGATAGCCGCTTCGTCCTGAGCAGTCTTGAGGTTCTTCTTGGCCAGTTCGAGGTCAAGGTTGAGGCTGATTTGGTTCTTGTTCAGTTCTCTGCAGTCAGCAAATAAGATATGTCAGTCGACAGAAACAAAAGACAATCATAGTGAAAGTTGCTCTAAGACTACCGCCGAATCAAACATTCAACAGTAGTCTCGGGGACTACACCCAATGGGTGCACTTAGTGTGCCCCCACTGGTTTGGTTTTACACTCGACATGGTCTGCCCAGCATGAGTAAAAAAGGGAGATTCTCAGACCCCAGCCGACTACCAACAGTCGACCGCGGTCTCTGGGACTACACCCAGTGGGTGCACTCTGCATGCCCCCACTGGTTCGGAAAAACACTCGACTCAACATCGGTCGACTCAAGTGGAAGACCTATATAGCTCTAAGGCAGAAACACCCAAGTGGGTGATTGGATGGGAAACACAGACCCCTGATAGATGCACATAAAAGGTTCCAAAACGCTCATCTAAGAGCAGCGAAGCAACAACGGCAATTATCATTATTCAAGAGACCAGTCGGGAATCAACTAACCTTGACGTTGGTTTGTAGAGCGGTGCTGGCATTATAAGCCACTCGACTGGCCTCATGCACCACCTTCATCTGCTCCATCACGAGATTTACCTGGAGAAGAGCCTCCCTGGCAGCACTCGGTGAGTCATGTGGAGTCTGGTATGCAGTGAAGAGTGATGATGGCAAGGCAGTTGAAGAAGCCACTGGGTCAGATGCATGGAGTTGTACTAGAGTGGCAGAGGTCTAAGCAGCCGACCCCGATGGATGACAAGTCAACAGCGGATTGGCGGAAGTAACATTGGTCCGAGCTGGATCTCTGGATCGCTCGACTGCTGTCTCAAGCACCAGTGTTGACTGAGGGACCTGAACCTCGGGCGCTTTTCCGCTTGATGCCTTGCCCCTCCTCCTCCTCTCCCTCTGAGGCACTTCCTCTTCTTCATCATCCGGAAGCACGACAACGTCCCATGGAGCTGCATAAAAAAGAAACCTCATAAATTCAATCGACCAACAATTCAATCAACAGAATAAATTCAAGTCGAGTGGAACTTACTAGCTTTGGAAGTAGCCGCGTCATCGGTTTCCTTGTCACATGGGGCCTTGTCAACGTCCATGTCAGTCGCGGCGGAGACTGGGCTGGAAAAGTTTACAATCCATTCGGTCAGAACAGAAGTATCAATCGGTAGAAGAAAACACAGAAATAAAGAACACTCACCCGGAGGCAACAGGAACATCCATCTTGATCTTGGGCAAGGTCTTCCGAGCCTTTGAGGGGACGACCTTGGGCTGCTTGGCGACCTTCTCCGTCGGCTCTGGAGTCGAAGTCCGAGTACACTTCTGTGTTTGGGTGCTTGGAGCCACGGTCTTGCCACGCCCGCCCGCTGGATCATGGAGTACCTTGGGTCGACCTTCCGTACGAGGTGGTGAGTCGACTATCTCATCGTCGTCCGACTCATTGCTCTCCTCCTCGTCCTCCTCTTCTAGAGATTGCCAATCACCGCTTTCCTCCGTGCTGTCCTCTCCCTTCTGGTCTTGCTCTAGAGCTTGTTCACCATTGGGCATCTAGTACGTCTTAGTGTAAACCTACAAAACAAGAAGTCAAGTAAATATTAGTCGGATTCGAAGACAGTCGCAAGACGTATCCAAATACAGTCGGTGGCAGAGACCGAACCTTGTCTGGCTGGTTGCTGTCGCTGAAGGGGTCGACTCTCCTGGCGCCTCTAGGGTTGTCCTTGTTCCCTGTGATACCCTTCAACCACTGGTCCACCGTCTTAGCCGATACGTCCTCTGGGTGAACCCGAGCGGTGTCGTTGGCTCCAGAGTAGATCCACATCGAGTGGTCACGATCCAGGAGCAGCTGGATGCGTCGACTGAGAAATACCTCCAACAAATCCATGCCAGTGACACCCTGATTTATTAACTAGAGCACCCTCTCGACCAGCATGTTTGTTTCCATCGTCTCCGCAGTGGTAACTTTCAATGAGGAAGGAGTCTGGGCTCGATCTAAAGTAAAAGGAGGAAGTCCAGTCGACTGGCCTGGAGTCGCAATGTCCTGGCAATAGAATCAGGTCGACTGCCAGCCCCTGACCGACTCATGAAGTGTCATGGAAGGGAAAGAGCTCCTTTTCCTCTTCTGGATACCCAAACCCCCACACATTTGGATAACGTGTGTTTTCTCGTCACTCGCATTTGCTTTCTTCACTGACTGAGAGCGGATTGTGAAGATGTGCTTGAAGAGACCCCAGTGAGGTCGACAACCCAGGAAATTTTCGCACATGGAACAAACGCAACAAGATATGTGATGGTATTGGGAGAAAAGTGATGGAGTTGGGCTCCGAAAAAGTTCAAGAAGCCCAGAAAAAAGGGTGCGGGGGAAGGGAGAAACCGCGGTCGACATGGGTGGGGAGCAAAATGCACTCACCCGGTCGCGGCTGTGGTTCCGTCTCCCCCTCCAGCAACCGCACAGCCCCGTCGGCGATCAGTCCAGACTCAGCCAGCTCCTCCAAGTCTCCCGGCCAGAGCGAGGATCGGATCCAATCGCCCTAGATCCAACCCGGTGGCAGTGCCGACCGCGACGACGACCCCCAAGCCGTCTTCTTACCTTTCGCCACCCCCGTCGCCTTCTTCGCACGTTCCAGTGTCGCCGTCTTGTCCTTCACCATGGTGGCGGAGCGGCGGCGTCGAGAGCAGAGGAGCCGGATGCGGTGGAGAAGCAGAGAAGAAAGAAGGAGAATGGACGCGTACAGTGCAGGCGCCTCGGCCCTGTCGCCTTTTAAGGACCCACTTTCGAGTGGCTAACGCATGGTCCTGGGCGATCCTGTCAACTCCCGCAACAGTCGCGCGCTGGGTACGTGGCGAAAAAGGTGGTGCGGAGATCGAGGCGCTCCTGTCTATCCATCCCGCTTACCATGGCATGCACTGCCTCACGTGCTTCCTTGAAATTTCGAATCCCGTGAAATCCTGGATATGCCGTAACCAATCGCGCCAAAGGTTTCGTGTCAAAAAGAACACTCGACGGATGACGTTATAAATCCACTCGGCAACTTCTGAATCGATCAGCGACTGAAACAAAGCCGAAGTTCCAACATGGGCCTCCCGTTCAACATGAGTATTTTTGAAGCACAAGGGTCAAAGCAAGATCAACTTCAACCTTCTTTTCACTCGGACCTCAATCCATTCGGGGGCTAATGATGATGATATAGACCTGGGGTAGGGTCATAGGCCTGACATATACGTCCTACCCAAGGTCACTACCCTAGAAGCAAAGAAGCTCAAGAGACAACAAGGAGTGCCCAATGAAGGCGTCGAGTGCAATCCACTCGACCAATCAGTCACTCGGGTACCCCTCCTTCCTGATGTCACACGACCAGTCAATCACTCGACCATATAGGAAACCACTCGACCTACTGAAGACCAAGAGTCACTCAGAACAGCAACGGTCAAGCATTCACTCTGTAGTCTTTAAGGTCATTAAAAGCACTTATGGCTGGCATTATCAGTAACGCCCCATCTTTATGTACATTGAACTCTTGGTAATGGGGGATGGTCGGGGTCCAGGCGCACTCTATATAAGCCACCCCATCCTCTGGCACAAGGGTTCACACCCCCTGTAACACACACTCTCATAATCAGTCGACCGCCTCTGGGCACCGAGACGTAGGGCTTTTACCTCCTCCGAGAGGGGCCTGAACTCGTAAACACTTGCGTACAATCTCACCGTAGCTAGGACCTTGCCTCCTCATTTGTACACCCTATACTTACTGTCAGACTTAGAACCACGACAGGTCCCATACCCCTCACCATGTTAGGGACGCAATATCAAGAACATGACACTGGTATGATGGAAACTAGGGCGGAAAGAGTGGAAGAAAACACCAAGCATAAGACCGAGCCTTCCATCCTTTACCAAGTATATAAATGCATTAATTAAATAAGAGATATTGTGATATCCCAAAATATCCATGTCCCAACATGGAACAACCTGCAACTAGAAACGCTATAAGAGGGGCTGAGCAAAACGGTAACATAGCCAAACAACGGTTTGCTAGGAAGGATGAAAAAGGTTAGAGGCTCTCATGGCAATTTGGGAGGCTTGATAAACAAGTGGTAGGAAGCGCGACATAGCGATAGCATCGAGACAACTAGCATAGTGAAGATAGTAGTGAGATCCAAGGTGACGGCCATCTTGCCTAAAATCCCGCTAGGAAGAAGAACGAGTCCATGAAGAAGACGAACCAAGCATAGTCGAATGAATCCTCACGAACACAACGAAATAGGAACTATCGAGAAGAAACACAACCGGAAAGAAGCAAACAACACGGTAAACACACAACACATAAAGATGGCATGATGCACAACCAAGTATGATGCATGACAAGGCTACATGATGCTACTCATAGCAAGGGATGATGCATACAAGAACAACACAATAAAGTAAGTTTAAATGAGGTCGGAACAACATATAACAATTCCAATAAGTCCCCATATGCAATTGCCGAAATTGGTCCAGAACTGAATACACATTATCTTCAAGTTGTTAAACAGCAAGTTAAGATGCACCATGATGATCTACGCGAAAATCTAGTCAAGTTACATATAAAGTTCATTTAATTCGGAGCTACGACCTAGAAGATATAAGCAAAACAAGTTAAACATGGCATTGATGCAAAATGCATTCAAACATCAAGAAAACACACTCAAAACAAGGATTCAACATGACATGATAAACTACATAAAATTCTAAGCAAGTCTCATATAGAGCATGCTCAAAACGGAGCAACTGCGCAACACATACACTCCAAACAAGTTTAAATGACAAGCTGTCCAAAATAGCAAGTAGGCACTTTGCAATCATCAAAACAACATGCTACTAGAAACTTATGAGCTCAAACTTGACAAGATACATACATGATATTAACAATCAGCAGATTTCAGCAGTTTATATCACTTAGTAGTATTGCAACGATGATTAAGACATCAAGATGAATAGTAACATGAATGCAAATGCAGACAACATGAAGAGCATCAAGAGATGAACAGTTTTACATATATACACTCAAAACGGAGCTACGAGCACGAAATTAGAGCATCGCAACGAGGCACACATGATGCAAAAATTACTGGGACTGAGAAAAAATGAGCTCGTGGAAGTCAACGTGGAGCGGGTCGACGAGGTGGAGCGGAGCGGGTCGCGGGTCCGAGAGCAGATCGGGGCCCGGGCGGCGAGCCCACGCCGGCGGAGAGGAGCTCCGGCGAGCGGGCTGGGTGCAGTGGAGGCCGTGGGGGCGCGGATCCAGCCGACTCTTCGCCGGATCCAGCCGGCTCTTCGCCGGATCCAGCCGGAGAAGGGCCTCGGGCGGCGCGGAGGCTGAGGGACGGCACGGTGCAGGCGCGGTGGAGCAAAGTTGCTGCGGCTGCGGGTGGCGGGATCCATGCGACGGCTGTGGCTCGAGGGCGTGGGCATGCGTGCGGTTCGAGCCGGGGCGACGGGCGTGGGTGGCGGGGTCGGCGAGGTGCGTCACGGAGACGAGGACGACAGAGTCCGACAATGAATGGCGGCGGTGTCGCACAGGGCGCCAGCAACGTCGATGGGCGGCAGACCAGACAAGGCGATGAGGACCAGCTCCAGTGGAGGCGCGGCTCGGCGGCGCGGGAGCCCGCTGCTGGCGGCGGAGGCGCGGTCCGATACGGGCCCGGGCAGGCTGGATCTGGGCTCTACGGGCCGGAGGCGGAGTGGGGTGGCTGTGGCTGATGTGGCGGCACCAGATTGGCTGCGGAGGTGGTGGTGGACATGTCCGGCGGTGGGCGGACGTGTCCGGCGCACGGAGGAAGAAGGAGGCTAGGGTTAGTGGTGTTTCATCCGTGATTTGAGGAGGGGGGTGTTTATATGGGTAGAGGGAGCTAGAAGAGTCCAAATGAGGAGTGGTTTTCGCCCACACGATTGTGATCCAACGACGGAGAGCATGGAGGGGGGTTTAGATGGTTTAGCGGGCTGTGTGGAGGGGTGCTGGGCTGCAATGAGAATGGGGTCCCGCGGTTAACGCGGTTAACCGTTGGGGCATCAACCGACCTCCAAATGGAACGAAATTTGACACGTGGTCTACCTATGATGTACCAAGACCACTCGTCAACTCTTGGCCCATTCCAAGAACGTTTTACTGCGGCTCACAAAATGAGACCTGGGAGGTGCGGCGGGCGCGTGCAAGAGTGTCGGGGCTCAGAACGGACAACGGAGAGAACTGGGAGGACCCAGACGGATGCATGTTTTGAAAATCATGTAGATGAAATACATATGATGACATGGCAAAGTGCAACACGCAAGCGAATGACATGGCAACGACTGTGAATAACTGGAAGACACCTGGCGCATCAGACTCGAGGCGTTACAACTCTCCTCCACTAACAGAAGATCTTGTCCTGAGATCTTAGGAACGAGACGGAAGAGAAAGAGTAAGAGGTGAAGTAAGAATGCAAAAGAGAATATGAACAAAGTTGAGAGCACTCGGGTAGAAAAGAGGAACAACGAGTATGACGAGAATGAAAAGCTCATGAAACAAGATAGACTCTGAAACCACTCCGGTTAGAACATGATTGAAAAGGAATAAGAATGAAAGAATTTTTGATAGCCCTCTGGCTGAAGACGGAAGGAATGGAACAAGAACTTTGCAAGATAGGATGGCACTAGATGAGAGCCACAACACAATGCCTCCGGAAGAATTGGAAGAATGGAATGAAAAGAACGGATGAGAGAACAACAACTTTCACCACAAATTTGATAGCATCCTTAGAAGGAAGAATTGGACGGAGTTGTTGAGAAAATCAACAACAAAAGAATAAGCTTGTTGTGGACTTATGGAAAAACATCTCAAAACTTGAGGTGAAATTATGCCACAACCAAATGCTTGAATAGCTGAGGAGAACAAAGAAATGCAAAACTCCACTTCAAAAGAATATGGAGAATTAATTGCACTTCGAGACACAAGAAGAAAAGATACTTGACCTCCTCCAACAAGAATCTTGATGAACACTTGAAAGAATGAATTAAATCATGAAGAACCACCATGAATAACATCGGTAAACAAAAGGACAACGAGATAGAATTCAAGGATGAAAAGAATAAGATTAAAGCCTTGCAGTGATTTAGGTGGAGGTTCTAACGACATAACGAGAAAACTTGGAACTCCAGAAAAGAAAAGGTGGTAACACTTAGAACCGAGAGATTATTCATCATGAACAAACTCCGAAGGAAGTGAATCACTTGGAGGAAATAAGAATTAGATTTATTGTATGCTTATCCTTCATCAAATTTAATTGATGACAACCGGATTTGGCATGCAACTTATTCCTCTTGAAAAGGATTGAGGAGTGACATAGCGCAAACTTGAGAAGGTCTTGAACGAGCCACCAATAGGATTGGAAAGAACGAATGAATTGATATGATAACAACGGAAAAGAATTTTGAACGAACCACCATAAGAATTCAAAAAGAATGAGTAACGAGAATGAATCACCGGTGAGAATTAGAAGAACAAATATGCTTGAGGGGATTTAGGTACAAAAGAATGAAGAGATCGCTGTCGGTGTCAAAACCGGCAGATCTCGGGTAGGGGGTCCCGAACTGTGCGTCTAAGGCGGATGGTAACAGGAGACAGGGGACACGATGTTTACCCAGGTTCGGGCCCTCTCTATGGAGGTAATACCCTACTTCTTGCTTGATCTATCTTGATGATATGAGTATTACAAGAGTTGATCTACCACGAGATCGTAGAGGCTAAACCCTAGAAGCTAGCCTATGGTATGATTGTTGTATATATCTATCGACTAGCCTGGCCTTGGTTTATATAATGCACCAGAGGCCTAGGATAACAAGAGTCCTAGCTGAATACGCCGGTGGGGGAGGAGTCCTTGTCTTGATCGCCAAGTCTTGCGGAATCTTCCTTGTATGCGGCAGCTGACCGGACTGGCCCATGAGTATACGGACATGGGGGTCCTCGGCCCAATCTAATAGATTGGGAGATGACGTGGTGAGTACCCCCTAGTCCAGGACACCGTCAGTAGCCCCCTAAACCGGTCTTCAAGTTTAGGGACACTCCTCGATTCTTCCGAACCATTCTTCATCTTCAGTTGTCGGTCTTGAAAACTGGTTCAACAAATCTTCTCATCTTCGATCTTGAGGATCGCCGAAATGCATTCGATGAGTTTACATGTCGGGTATCCGAGGAGCCCCTTTAAGTTTCCGGCCTTTATCAATGCCCTGTTATTTTTATGCCACACCTCGGGTTTGAAGTTCTTCTTGGGCGGCAACGTCCTCTTGCGTCCGAGCTCCAACACCAGACTGCATTCGAGGTATCTTTTGCAGCCGAGCACCTATGTTGGACTGCTTCCCAGCTCTAACGCCGGACTATGTATCCGAGCTCCAACGCCGAACTGTATCCAAGGTGTCGTAAATCACCTTGGTTCAAAGAAGTTTGAAGGAGTTTAGCCGAGCTTAATGGCGGAAATGCCCTCTATGGAGCCAGCCACTAGCGTCCGAGCTTTATGCCGGACTCCTTCCGAGGTGGTGCACCACCCCGAATGTGGGCCGATTTTTGTTAATTTTTTTGATTGGTGCAATTTATTCTCTGCCGAGATACATAGCCAGTAGCCCTCAAGGTGGGTATCGGTCTAAAACCCGAGATGCCCATGAAGGATGACATAAGACCGCTAATCCCCGTAGCTGCTGAGACTCAGGTTGATTTGCAAAATCGGTCTGAGGATCAAGTCCTAGCTCGGCAGAATACTTCGGGACACAAAAAGCAGCGTGCTCAGTCCTCAAGACTCAGGTTGGGTGCGGTCGACCAACCTGTGGATCAAAATCTCCTCGGAGACTGTATTACACTTAAAATTTTCTGCATTGGACAGGCAGTGCAGTAGCCCCCGAGACACTGGTCGGGTGGTACACCAGATCAAGGGATCGATGTGCCCCTTTAATATTTGTAAATAATAAGCCCGAAGCCCAGTAGCCCCCGACCCTTAATGCGGGCACGGGAGGCCGAATTAAGGATCGATATCCATAGTAAAATCACAAATTATGTGTAATGACTCTATGTATCCAAGTACTTTATGTCATTAATGCTCGGATCCGCATTGTACAAAACTTTGTTGACCGACCATCGGCTTCAACCTCCTCGGCCAGTAGCCGAGGAGTGTTTGTCCTATTTTATAAAGCCTTTATGAGGGCAAAGATTTACGACAAACAAGGAAATCTGGCCATACGGTTTTATAAACAAAGGTACGCAGAGAGATATGTTATATTGCTGTTTAACAGAAGAAATGTCTTCCAAAGAAAATAGTCCCGCTATCGGTTCCTTTCTTTGGGTTGTCATGCTAAGCATGATCATGAAACCTCAGCTCCAATGTAAGAGCAAAATATCGAGGATTTAGTTTGGGAGGCCAGTTAATAGCCCCCGGTAGTGTTCGGCGACAGTCGAGGTCAAGCCGTAAACACTTCGGCCATTGTTATGAATGGCCCGTCGTTTAACACCGTCATCGGATTGCTGACCAGTTTACGCTTATTGTGACAGTCAGTTTTCGGCTTTCTCCACTGAGGTGCTTAACCATGTGAGCTGGAAGCACAATCGCAGTGGTTCTCCCTTTGCACACCTAGCCGAACAAAGCAGAATGTAGGAGGCAAGCGCAGGAGTCGGGCAACCTAACTATTGACCGAAGACACAATTCGAAACCGGTGCATATATAGCAATATCCGAGAATATTTTTGCCGAATCTCTAAAGGTGTCCGGCGTTGCACTGCGAGACTTGTGCTGAAAACACACAAATAGTTGAAAAGTGCCATGGGCTCGAAAAGCCAAAAAACTTATTCAAAAGGTTAATGTCCGAACTAGATCAAGTGTTCGGTGCCAATCCGAAAATTGGACTTTAGAAAAAAAGGTGCTTCTGCCGTGCTTTAACATGACACATCCTATCTCAAAACTTCAAGCGGGTCAGCCTACGGCTTCAACCTCCTATCCCGAAGGCGGAGTACTTCTTACTAGGCCAGTTTAGCAAACTAAACTCTAGCGGCTTTGAGAGAGAAATTAGGCTCCCCGGCTAGTGACCGCACACTTGTGTCGAAAAAAGGAGTGATGAATAATAATAAAAACTTTGCAACGACTAAGAAGAAAACACTTATTATAAAATGGCTCAAATAAGCATAAGAGCCCCCAAGTGACTTGGGTAAAAGAATGATTGTATGTACCGAAGTACTTGTATCATATCTATGTTCACCCGAACTTTATACGCGTCTTAACCGACCGTCGGCTTCTCCCTCTTCGGTCAAGGACCGAAAAGTGTTATGTACTCCATCTGTCGAGAATATCGACGGTGTTTCCAATAACCAGGCAATCAGGCCATAAGGCTGTAACAGACAAAGCGCGCTCAGGGAACTTATGCTATATTACTAACAAAGTGTAAGAAGCATCTTCGAAGAAAATAGTACCCCCACCGATACCTTTCTTCGGTGCTCATTGTTACTATGAGACTTGTGCAATAGATTTTTTGTACTCATGAGTTCCGTTGTGTGCCGACCATGATTGAAAACAATAAGAGCGCTAGCTTTCGGCTTCACCCAGTCTGAGGTCCGAGCTCGGGTGACCCGATCGTGACAATCGCAGAGGTGCTCCCTTTACTCCCTAGCCGAACAATCGGGAACGTAGGGGTAAGCACAGGAGCCAGGCAACCCAGCTTGCAAATCTCTTAAGTCAATATGGTGCATATTGTGGCGTAATACACGAACAAGGAACGAAGCCGTACAAGTATAATCATATGCAAGAGGAAAAAGCTTCATGAAGGAAGCCCCCAAGTAAACGGGGTATTTGAATTTGCGCGTCACAAACAAAGTTTGGACAAGGAAATTTTTACAAGCAACTTTTTCCAAAAAAGTATAATGCTTGGTCGAACCGAACACAAGTTAGAAATTAAAGCTTTGAGCATGAAGGCAACTTCGCTGGTTAATGTGTTCGGTATTGATGACGCGGTCCGAGCTTGATGTGGGACAAGGTTCCATCCCCCAAGCCGGTCCCGAGGTGGCGGAGCAAAGAGCTCGGCACTCCGAAGTGGTAACATAGCACGGTCAATGCAAGACGGCAGGTTGATGCCGAAGTCCCCGGCATGGGGTAATGAAGTGTTGACGAAGCCCCCCGTCCAGCCGAGGTGATGCCAAAGGATATAGTCCACCTGGATCATTTTCCTGTGCACAAAAAATAGTGCAACCAGAGATAATAGTAATAATAATAAAAAATTGTTGCATAACAAATAATTTATGCAAAGTGAGTAATAAAAGAAATATGGCCTGGCGCCGAAGTCAATGTCGATGCAGGGTGGCGGCGTGATGCGGTAAAGGCATGGCAAGGCCTGAATTCACAGGTCGGTTCGAGTTCCGGATGTGGCGTTCGCTGGACTATGTATGGAAACTGACCGGACCATCATGCGACCGTTGTTAATGCGGCCACCATTTGATAGACCTGCGTGCATATAATGGACAAACCAGAGTGATAATTCGTTGGAAAAAATGAACCCAAACAAGCAAAAAATACTAGGATTAATAGCATCTGGCTTATTTGTTGTAGCACTCCGAAGAAAGGTGATTCCCAAAATTGGGACTCGATCCGCACACCTATCGCCTGATGGGCGATAAAGCAACGGCATGGTGATGCTGGCAAAGGTTGGCTCGCCGAGGCAAAGCCCTCGGTCCAGCTAACGTGATGAAGCCTCGGTGTCAGCCGATGAGTCGAAGTAGTTCGGCGTGATGGACACCAGCTTGAAAAAGCAACAGTGCGGCCCTGCCGATGCAGGTCGTGACGTGGTCGATGCCGGCTCGATGAAGGGACCGTGTGGCGATGCAGGTGTGCCCGCTCCGTGTAATCCTTGGGGCGGCGATGTTGGTGGTTATTTATCATTCGCGATGCCAGACTCTTGTTCGGCTTGCCGAGATGATGATCCGAAGAAGTTGAGCGCGGCTCAACAAAGTGACGACGTGTCTAGCGCAGGTCGGCAGCCGTGGAGCAATATTGCCGGACTGGTTTGACACCAGCATGACGTTGAAGATCATGTTCAAAAGATTTTAAGGCTAGTAGGATGTGTTCGGGAACAAAACACGATACCCCATATAAAACTTCCTTCAAAAAGGATGTTTTAATTCCCGTTCATAAAAAAGACGAACTCGGGTCGGATTCGTTTTCGCGCAGAAAACAGATCCGAAAAGTGATGCACTAATCGGAAGGTTTCCGGAGTTTGGACGGTCGGATCGAGCTGAAATTTTGGGAGGTGGTCGATACACGAATTCCGCAGCCGATCAACGATTGGATCTTTCAAAGGACGTCCGAGCTAGAAGATGGACACGACGACCTAAACTCGTCCAGATTCTCGTCCAGATTTGAGAGGGCTCCGGTATATCGTAGATTGTCGGAGATTCCTCCATCGGAACTCGACGAAATTTAGCGTGGCTATTGTAGACATAATTCCGCACTATTCCACTGAAGCAATCGTCAAACCAATGCTCGAGGAGGCGGTGATGACGGATACAAGTTTGCTGTCCAGAAAAACAGCACGGTCGCCCGAGGGTAATGTTGACGTTGAGCCCCTGGGCTCCCTGGATGATTCCTCCGTGATCTTGATAGAGATCGGAGCTGATGTTGATGAAGGCCCTCATCCGAACATGATGATCAGAGGTAGGGCGCAGTCCTTGGTCGAACCAAGGTGACCAGTCGAGCTGGTGACGAAGATGCCGAGGTCGCAGTTGATCTACAGGCGAGCCATCGACCTTTTCTCGAACACACAGCGGAACTCTCAATGAAAGCACCAATCTCGGTGTCAAAACCGGCGGATCTCGGATAGGGGTCCCGAACTGTGCGTCTAAGGCGGATGGTAACAGGAGACAGGGGACACGATGTTTACCCAGGTTCGGGCCCTCTCTATGGAGGTAATACCCTACTTCCTGCTTGATTGATCTTGATGATATGAGTATTACAAGAGTTGATCTACCACGGGATCGTAGAGGCTAAACTCTAGAAGATAGCCTATGGTATGATTGTTGTATATATCTATCGACTAGTCTAGCCTTGGTTTATATAATGCACCAGAGGCCTAGGATAACAAGAGTCCTAGTCGAATACGCCGGTGGGGGAGGAGTCCTTGTCTTGATCGCCAAGTCTTGCGGAATCTTCCTTCTATGCGGCAGCTGACCGGACTGGCCCATGAGTATACGGACATGGGGGTCCTCGGCCCAATCTAACAGATCGGGAGATGACGTGGTGAGTACCCCCTAGTCCAGGACACCGTCAATCGCGACTGATTAAAGAATACTTGACAGATGCGCTGGGATAATTGGATAATGATTGCTGGAATGATGGCCTCCGGTGAAACGCAACTGAAATCAACTCCTGAAATACTCCGGATGGGTAAGAAAAGAATATCTAACAAATGGAATAATGCGAGAGGATAACATGAAGCTAGAACCATGAATCTTCGAGAGAACGGGCAAGATTTAGGAGAAACTCTTCTTCGGTCTTCAAATGTAGAGAATGACGACGAGAAACACCACCAAAACTATTGAGACACTCCGGAAGAATGAAAATAGGAAAGGTTGAGCGACAGATGAAAAGAATTTGAAAGCGATCTTGGAGAAGGCATGCGACTGATTGTCGGGGATATACCTCGCGGTATGACCCAGCCGGAAATATGACCCGGCCGGGCTTGGCGGTTTACTTGAGACCCGGTTGACACTTGGTGATTCACTGGCGACCCACCCTGACCAGACGGTTTACAAGCAACCTGCCTGAATATTATGACGCACTTGTAAGCCGGCGGGCGGCGGACGGATGACAAAGCCCAAGGCCTAGAAGGCCGGTTTATGTTAATAGTGGGCCGGTTTATGAGGAAAGCACAAGAAATATTCTCCTACAAAGGAAGCAAGGCTAGGACTCCACTTGTAATAGAGTAATCCTAATCCTACTAGGACTAGTCATGTAACCCGCCCCTTCAACATATATAAGGAGGGGCAGGGCTCCCCCAAAGAGGGACAAGCAAGAGGAAACAATCTCTAGGGCTAGACACAAAGAGCTGGTTTACCAGCAACTCTCTCGTGATGATAATGAGACCTAGCCACAAACAGCATATAGGGCTATTATCAGATGATGTTTTCCGGGGCCTGAAGCTGTCTAAACCCTTGTCTTCCGTGTTGCGTCTCTCGATTCCGCCCAACCCCTCTCAAGCTACCACATAGATGCGTTGGCCTCACGTCTAAGTCCTCACATTAGGACATCTGCCGTGACAATTCCACAACAGTTGGTGCCCACCGTGGGGCACGCGCATGGTGGTGTTGAGTTCTTGGAGGAATCTTTTTAGGGATCGAGAAGCTCACGACTGTCCGGTTCAAGAAGAGATGACGTGGAAGGATTCATGTTGCTTCTAAGTTCATCAATCGAAATTGAAAGAAGGCCTCAGTGCCAGCATAGATCTGATTAGAGTCAAAAGGAAAAAATAATATATTTTGGGCAGCGGCGGCCACAAACACGTCTGACGAAATCAATTGAGCCCTAGAAAATTATTGCTGAAGGCAGTGGATTAAACATGCATGACAGAAAGAGAGAATTAGCTAAAAAGAAACCGATGGATTAGACAGGCGCCGTTCAATGCCAAGACAAAGTCAATAGGGTCCGTCTATGTGCAGAACCGTGAGATCGATTCATGGCAGCCGACTACAAAGGAATTATTTAGCATGTCACGGATTTCGAGCAAGTCCATGGAATCTACCATGTTAAAATACTAGTACAATACGGATCAGACTTTTTTCAGCCTACTATATTGAGCAAATCACCAGGTTAATAATGATTCTATTCACGCGGCCAGGCGATCATCAATTGGAGGCCGGGTTGGTTTTTGGGTGTGCCATTGTAAGAAACTGAGACAACTGTCAAGATATCTGCTGCGTTTTGTCTGAGCCGTCGAGTCGCCAAACACGGGTCACACGCATCATCTGCCGCTACTACTCTTAGGCGTGGAGACCAAGGCCCGCAAATCAATCCACAAGTACCACTGTATATATGAAGGGATCCATAGCAATCAGCACATACTGCTCCAATTAGTACTCCGGCCTGTCCCGTCACTTCACCACGCCGTGAGCTCTACGCGACTCCACAAAGGAAAATTGAAGCGATTGACCCTGCCGCTGAGTTACCTTTGAACGGCTTCGCTTCAAGCACGACCCCCCACCGAGTCCTCTCTCCCACACCGGAGTCGCCTCCGCCGCCTTGGAGCCTTAGTCCCGGTGTTGAACCGCTGCCGGATCAAGTAGACCTGGCCTTACTGCAGTCCCTGCGGCCGTCCAAGTTATAATTGCCAAGTTACCCGCCTTGGCCTTGAGTTTTCTCACCCGCGACCGCATCACGCCGCGAGAGCTGAGTCGCCATCCGCTCGGACTTACCTGCTCTGACCCATCCGCGCGCCAGCTGCTCTGATCTGGCTGCTCAAACCGCCACACCCGTGAGTCGCCTCCACCTTGAGATGCCCCGTACAGCTACTCCTGCTGAGGACGCCTTGGACCGGCCCCTGAGCCGCCATCACCGCCTTGCCAAGTTACTGCACACCTCCGTTGCTGCGGTCAGTTACAAACCGTCTTGTTGACCTCTGACTCGGACTTGCCACCGGGTTGCCGCGCCATTGAGCGCTCCGACCATAGTCACCGCCTGTGAGTCGCCGTTTCATTGAGCGCCGCCGCCTCCGAGCTGCCGTATTCACCTCGGATGAAATCCTTGAACCGGCGTAACCGCTTCAAAATCGTTGCGGCTGCTACCGTGCCAAAACCACTACCTCGCATTGAAGTTGCCAATAAACCGCCGTTGACGCGGCCCATCCCTACTGACACGGATATGAGCTTATGCTGGGCTGTCAAGTTGCTTTCACGTGCCGAGTCGCCGTCTACCTTCATGCGCCGTTATGGACCGGCTTCCCCTGCTGTTGAAACCACGGAAGTTTGAGCCGATCGAAATCCGTTGTCCTCGCGCACACGCAGCGTCGCTGGTGCATGAGCTGCCACTGCTGGTGCATCAATCAAGCCGTCTCTGGCCGTTCCGCCGAGCTGCAGCTGTCGGTTGCTTCAAGTCCCGAGGTAAACAGCTATCAGCCGCCATTGACTCCACTTGAAGATCGGAGCAATCATCGAGTACTACTACTCCAGTACTACTTCTCATTGGAAGACCCAAGCCAATACAAGGCATTTGCAAACCGGAGCAGCATACTGGAAATAAGCAACCAGAAGAAGTTGAAGCCCATGCGCCGTTCCGGTCGGTTTGCAGGCCATGACTGAATATTTCAAGGGCAAGCTGGACCTAGAGACAGGGTCTGCGTACAAAGCTGTCGCACAAGTAAATCAGCTGATATTTATCCTGTATATTGTTTGTTAAGCGCATGTTGATCTCTTTTCACAGACAACTACTATGCCTTGTTGTATTTTTTATACGCAGGACAATTATATTTATACTGCGGGTATGGAGCATGAGCTGGCAACGTTCTACAACGGCGTTTTCCTCTGTGTCACATTACCTAATGAACGGACGGCCGGTTCACGCATCTGCACCAGTTTACAACGCGGAGGACAACTAGCTCGTCCGCACCGGCCTATAATATCGCTGTTGACTCATCTGTCTGCTCCTACTGTGAATTCACCCATGATTGATTTCCGCTTCACCATGGTGATCATCAACTCCGTGGTGGATAACTACTGGCCTAACATATCAGGTGAAATCCATCCAGTATATTTTTATATTATATTGTTTTCTTTAGAAGAGCAATTATTCCGGCTTGCAAAGTTATCTAATGCTGGACCCTAAACCGCCATATTGGTGCAAATTTAAAGGCCGTCAGAAAATTTCCGGCTTAAAAAGAAGGATTCCGGTTTGAAATCCGGCTCAAGGGAAAGCTGTCTCCCACAAAGCTTTGAAGCTCTCAAATCCGGTTTAAAAATTTCCGGTTCAAAAAGAATTAATTTCTCGCAAGTTCGAATTTAAAGGCCGTCAAAAAATTTCTGGCTAAAAATGAAGATGCCGGTTTAAAATCCGGTTCAAGGAAAATCCGTTCTCCCACAAAGCTTTGAAGCTCTTGAAATCCGGTTTAACACCCGGTTCAAGAAGAAATATCTCTTGAAAAGTTCGAGTTCTAAATCACTTGGGGGCTTGGTCGTATTCGAACCATAGCTACACCTCTTGATCGGCGTAAGGCCACGAGGGAAATCACTTGGGGGCTTTGTCGTATTTGAACCATAGCTACACCTCTTGATCGGCGTAAGGCCAACAGGAAATTAATTAGGGGTCAAAGAGAGTGTTGCAAAAAGCACCAACTCAAACATAGACACCCACTGAGCACGGCTCAAAATGTTACCTGGTGGCTCTTTGTGCACAGCAACAAAGAGTTTTGAAGGACCCTTGTAACTGGCTATCAAGCCAGGCTTGGAAGCCAGGTGTATTCACCTAAGACCCCGGGTTAACTTGCCTTCATCAAGTAAGCCACTCCGTCCAGGTAATTCTGGTATGACCCATCGAACATTTGACAAGTCAATCTTATATAGACCCTAAACTTGTCAAAGTTAAAACGATGATTGGTTAATGTGAGGTCCATCTTAAAAGGCTTTGTAAAATGGTTTAACTCGGTGGCCTGACAACCCATGAAAAGCCTCGAATTTGGGCATGGCAGCCCTTGAAAAGCCTCGACTACAAGTTTTCATTTGCTTTAATTGTTTCCAAGTTTTTCTCCTTTTTTTGAGGTAAACCGGCGTCTATTGACCCGGCCTAACTATAAGTCGTCAACTATAAACCGGAGTTTGTTAACCCGGCCTGGCTTTGACTATAAGTCGCCAGGATGATCATCCGGTGTTTATTATAACCCAGCATGGCTTCATTATAAACCAGCCAAGCATGGTGGGAATTACCAGCAAAGCATGGTGGGAGTTATGAGTACTCCAGATTTGGGTTATTACCCTTACTAAAAAAAGTTGGTTAATCAATGATGTGATTCAATGTCATAGGTATGATATATTTCATATTTTATTATTCTTGCAGCCTTGGTTATAAACTCGGGTTATATGTTGGGCATTATGACCCGTCCGGCGGTAAACCGCCAGGACACTTTAAACTTGTTGTATGCAGAAACAGGTTGAATAGAGCATAATTATAAATCACCGGCGTTTATTAACCCGGCCTGACTTTAAGACAATAAGTTGCCAATATATGAGGAGAAATTATCCGGTGTTTGTTAACCCGGCCTGGCTTTGGACTATAAGTCGCCAAAATATAGTTGGATTGCGCCATTGGAATCATGCGCTCATAAATCATTGGATTATATTATTCAAATCTTCAAATAGCCAACATGGCTGGATTTTATTATGGTTATCAATAACCAGTGTTATGATCAAAGTTTTCAAAATCGCTTTATCACAATGGCTATCATATTATCAATGGATATGATTTATTCTACAATTGAAGGAATAGTCCCGAGTCGCTGCAGGCTTACGATCCGGCACTTGAGGGCTACATTATTCAAAGTTGAGATTATATCAAATATGCAAGTGTCATTCGCTACAAGCATGCACCATGACACTTGGGGGCTAATGCAAAGTCATTTTTTTGCTCATCTTATTGAAGACCCGACTCATCACATTATAATGAGCCGGCCCTTGGGGGCTACCAATTGCTCCTGTCAAAATTCAAGGTACACAAGTTAAATCCATTATATTGAAGGTTCCATTGCTCAGTTGGTAAAGCACAAAGCTCTTAACCTTGTGGACATGGGTTCAAACCCTACGATGGAGGCTACATTATAAGATGCTATTTTCATTAAAGTATATATCAAGTCCCTGCTCATTATTATCTTACTGAGCCGGCCCTTGGGGACTACACGTTGCTGTTCAAAGTTTACATGGTTATATCTACAAAGTCCCTACTCATTATTGCATAATGACCCGGCCCTTGGGGGCTACACTGGTTGAAGTTTTCATGAGCATAAGGCAATTACAAGTCCCAGGTTGGTGCAAGCATGACAACCCGGCACTTGGGGGCTACAGGTGATATGCATATAAGGGAGAAAAAAATCTTCAAATTCTCAATTTGGAGCAGACTAGATTAACCCGGTGTCTCCAACAATCATGACCCGACATCATTTATTTATAACCCGGCAATTTTGGTAATCATAAATTGGCAAGTTTCTACATCTTCAAGCCGGCTGAAAATCAGATGAGTATTTCAAGACCAATATTTATTTAGTTGGCGCTTTTGAAATCGTTTCAGATGGATTATTTCTTTTAATATTTCTCTACAAGAGCCAATGTCAGCAAATTAGTTATGAAGCTAGTCTACTGGCCCGGATTTTCTAGGAGGAAATGACAAAGATTTCAGGATGATCATGTGCCGGTTTACAAGAATTTTTAACCCGGAGTACAACTTGTCAAAGTTGTTTCTTGTGTTTGTTTACAGGATCAGTTTACCATGGATAAATACAAGCTAAATTGGGGGCTAATGTCGGGGATATACCCAGCAGTATGAACCGGCCGGAAATATGACCCGGCCGGGCTTGGCGGTTTACTTGAGACCTGGTTGACACTTGGTGATTCACTGACGACCCGCCCTGACCAGATGGTTTACAAGCAACCTGCCTGAACATTATGACGCACTGGTAACCCGGCAGGCGGCGAATGGATGACAAAGCCCAAGGCCCAGAAGGCCGGTTTATGTTAATAGTGGGCCGGTTTATGAGGAAAGCACAAGGAATATTCTCCTACAAAGGAAGCAAGACTAGGACTCCACTTGTAATAGAGTAATCCTAATCCTACTAGGACTAGTCATGTAACCCGTCCCTTTAACATATATAAGGAGGGGTAGGGCTCCCCAAAAGAGGGACAAGCAAGAGGAAACAATCTCTAGGGCTAGACACAAAGAGCCGGTTTACCGGTGATTCTCTCGTGATGATAATGAGACCTAGCCACAAACAACAAGTAGGACTATTACCGGATGATGTTTCCCGGGGCCTGAAGCTGTCTAAACCCTTGTCTTGCGTGTAGCGTCTCTCGATTCCGCCAAACCCCTCTCAAGACACCACATAGATGCGTTGGCCTCACGACTAAGTCCTCACATTAGGACATCTGCCTTGACAATTCCACGACACTGATGGAATCCATTGTTACCTCACTTTGAAAAGAATTTGAGAATAACTTCGGAATAATTAGAAGAGTCAGGTAAGATCCTGAAAAGAAACATGTGGGTTAGGGCCCACTAAAAGAAAACACCGTTGAAAAAGGATTGTTGAAGAAATAGATGATGCACCGGAACAATTGAAATATTTGAATAAGGTGATAACCTCGAATTAATTTGAACACAGACAAATCTCTTGAGATGTCTTCCACACTCCGGAATGATTGAATAGCGAGAGGCGAACGAGCAAGAGGAAACATTTGATTATAGGAAAGAATATGATCAACACTGAAAATTGGAATCGAATCCACCGGAAAAGAAAAAGAGATGAATAATGTCAAATGAAACGAGAATTCACCGGTTCAAATAATTGAGGGAAAACTGAAGAGGCTCCGCATGAATGAAATTTATGCTCGAAAGAGACTTAGGCTCCGGGAAGAAGAGGGGTGGGAGCGGAAAAACCAAAGGCAACTTGGAAGGGAGGACTGACGAATAAATTGAAGAGAAAACATTGGTTGAAAAAATTGAGGAAAGAATGCAAAGGCTTCGCACGAGTAGGATGGATACTCGATTACGGACTCCGCCTCCGAGAAGAAAAAGGGTGGGCAGGTGGGAAAACGAAAACAACTGAGAACGGGGAAACAACATTGTTGAGAAAGAACTGAGGGTTGATCTTGCAAAGATGAAGAGGGATTGAATCAAGTCGAAGAGAAGTGCACCGGTTGAACAAAGGATAGACAACAAACGAAAACACCTGCACGATCCTAAAGAAAATTTGAAGGGGAAGAGGAGTAATTCAAAACACCTACGTCAAGATTGCTCACCAGAGCGACGAAGGGGCAAAGGAGTAAAAATAATTCCTACTCTCCGATATAACTAGACTCCGAAAAATAGTTTTGTTCTAGACTCAACAACGACCATGCTACGAAAAATCAAGGGGGCTCCTCTGGTCGGTCAAGGCTCTGATACCAACTTGTCACGCCCAATATGCGACCCTATCCTAAAGGAACTCAAAGGTCCCACCAAGGATAGAAGCGCATATTGGAGACACTTCTGTAAGGTGGATATCATTACATCATACCATTAGATAATAGTTGGGGATACATGCAAAAGACATACAATGCCACATGAGTACAACAACATCATATACAAGAGCAACATCCGACTACGGATGAAGCATAAACAGAAACTCAAATGACATCCACCTTGCTAGCCCAGGTTACCGACCAGGAACCTATCCCCTGAACAAAGAAGAAGCAGAAGAAGAACTCCAAAACAAGTAAACGTCGCTCTCGCGTCATGATCATCGCATTACCTATACCTGCAACTGTTGTTGTAGTAAACTGTGAGTCACGAGGACGCAGCAATCCCAATACCATGGGTATCAAGACTAGCAAAGCTTAATGGGCATGGAATGGATAAGTGGTGAGGCTGCAGCAAGTGACTTAGCATGTATGGTGGCCAACTTACGAATACAAGAATGAGATGAGAAGCTACGCAAACGCTCGCAAACTAGTAATGATCAAGAAGTGATCTTGAACTACTTACGTTCAAACATAACACCACCGCGTTCTCTTCTCGACCCACTTGAAAATAGACCACTCACGGTTACACACGCGGTTGGGTATTTTAATTCGAATCTGGTGTCAAGTTTTCTAGAACCGGGTATTAAAAACTCCCATCTGCCACATAACCACGGGCACGGCTTTCGAAAGATCAAACCCTGCAGGGGTGTCCCAACTTAGCCCATTATAACCTCATGATCCGCGGAGACAATCCTCCATCGCGGGACATCCGATCAGACTCGAGATCCCGGTGCACAAGACATTTCTACAATGGTAAAACAAAACCAGCAAGACCGCCCGAATGTGCCGACAAATCCTAGTAGGAGCTGCAGATATCTCATTCTCAGGCCACACCAAATGAGACATCCTATGAGTAAAACCAACCCTCAAGTTTCCCCGAGGTGGCCCCGCAGTCTTCTCAGTTCGAACCAACACTCAGAGGAGCACTGGCCCGGGGGGGGGGGGGGTTGATTAAAACTACTAGGGGACGGCGAAAATCCCCTATTTAAGTTTTAGTTGTTATTAGGCAAATGGAAGACCAATGTTGGGCCTTGCTGGAAGAGTTTTATGCAAAGCGAACTGTCAAGAGGGTCCCATACCCCTCACCATGTTAGGGACGCAAAATCAAGGAACATAACACCGGTATGATGGAAACTAGGGCGGAAAGAGTGGAACGAAACACGAGGCATAAGGCCGAGCCTTCCACCCTTTACCAAGTATATAGATGCATTAATTAAATAAGAGATACTGTGATATCCCAAAAATATCCATGTCCAAACATGGAACAACCTGCAACTAGCAACGCTATAAGAGGGGCTGAGCAAAGCGGTAACATAGCCAAACAACGGTTTGCTTGGAAGGGTGAAAAAGGTTAGAGGCTGTCATGGCAATTAGGGAGGCTTGATAAACAAGTGGTAGGAAGCGCGACATAGCGATAGCATCGAGACAACTAGCATAGAGAAGATTGTAGTGAGATCCAAGGTGACGGTCATCTTGCCTAAAATCCCACTAGGAAGAAGAACGAGTCCATGAAGAAGACGAACGGGCAAATACGAACCAAGCATAGTCGAATGAATCCTCACGAACGCAACGAAATAGGAACTATTGAGAAGAAACACAACCGGAAGGAAGCAAACAACACGGTAAACACACAACACATAAACATGGCATGATGCACAACCAAGTATGATGCATGATAAGGCTACAGGATGCTACTCATGGCGAGGGATGATGCATACAAGAACAACACAACAAAGCAAGTTTAAATGAGGTCGGAACAACATATAACAATTCTGGTAAGTCCCCATATGCAATTTTCGAAATTGGTCCAGAACTGAGTACACATTATGTTCAAGTTGTTAAACAGCAAGTTAAGATGCACCATAATGATCTACGTGAAAATCTAGTCAAGTTACATATAAAGTTCATTTAATTCGGAGCTACGACCTAGAAGATATGAGCAAAACAAGTTAAACATGACATTGATGCAAAATGCATTCAAAGATCAAGCAAACACACTCAAAACAAGGATTCAACGTGACATTATAAACTACATACAATTCTAATCAAGTCTCATATAGAGCATGCTCAAAACGGAGCAATGGTGCAACACATCCACTCCAAACAAGTTTAAAAGACAAGCTGTCCAAAACAGCAAGTAGGCACTTTGCAATCATCAAAACAATATGCTACAGGAAACATATGAGCTCAAACTTGACATGCACTTCAAGTACAGATAACATAATTCCAATATCATTAAGGTTCAGGTTCATAGGCATCAAGATCAAACCAAAATGATCAATGCAAATTGCAACTTTATAACACAGGGACATATACATGAGCAGAGTTAATGTGATGGCATGTTGAAGGCATGAAGCAGAGATGCTACAACAAATATACATAGCAACCAAGGGCTTGGAATTAAATTACACATAACAAAGAGCAAATAACATCAAGACATAATATGAATATGGCTCATGGATTAGTGGGAACCAATAAGACAAGATTGAATGTTGAAACAGTTTCAGCAAGTGCAAAACTGCAACATTATGATAGCATGTTTGCAAGCATGGACCAGAAGCATATGATAATAAAATTATCAAACTTAGCATGTTGACAAAGAACTTATAGCATAATTCGAAACATGTAATTGGAGCATCTCCAAAAGAGGCATGGATCAATTAATAACAAGCTCACAACATGGCATGATGAAGTTAACATAAATGTGGAACAGCATATCGGCATGTTCAAGGCAATGAAAACACATGTTACGGGACTTATATAGGGCAGAAAAAGGCATGGCATGGTATAGCATAACATGTACAACAAAACATGTGAATTAAGCACCTCCAGATTATGCATGGATTAATTGGTAGCATCAAGCAAACATAGCAACATGATATAACAGATTCAGCATTGACAGAACATTAACAACGAGTAGCCCACTTCACAAGCTTGTTGCACTTACCACATGTCATATCCAAATATAATGATTGCACCACTGCAAAGATGACATAACTATGCTCTTAAAACATATAAACCTGATGCTCATAAGAAAATTACACAGAGCTATATAAAAATGACAAAATGACAAGTTATAACAGTTTTCAGCAGTTAACAGCAACATGCACTTCTGCAACAGGGATTAACATGTCAAGATGCACCATAACATGAATGCAAAGCACACAAATATGAAGATCATGAAGAGCAGAACATGTTGATGTCAAGATCATCACCATAGGATCAACAGGGACAAGGTTACAACACTCACAAGATGCATACATGATATTAACAATCAACAGATTTCAGCAGTTGATATCACTTAGCAGTTTTACAACGATGATTAAGACATCAAGATGAACAGTAACATGAATGTGAATGCAGCCAACATGAAGTGTATCAAGGGATGAACATTTTTACATATGATACACTCAAATTAGAGCTACGAGCAAGACATTAGAGCATGGCAAAGAGGCACACATGATGCAAAAATTACTGGGACTTAGAGAAAAAAACGAGCTCGCGAAAGCCAACGCTGAGCGGGTCGATGAGGTGGAGCTGAGTGGGTCGCGGGTCCGGGAGCAGAACGGGACCCCGGCGGCGAGCCCACGCCGGCGGGGAGGAGCTCCGGCGAGGCGGTTGGGTGCAGAGGAGGCCGTGGGGGTCGGGATCCAGTCGGCTTTTCACCGGATCTGGCCGAAGGAGGTCGTCAGGCGGCATGAACACAGAAGGACGGCGCAGCGTAGGCGCGGTGGCACGAAGCTGCAGCGGCGGCCGGCGATGGGATCTACGCGACGGTAGTGGCTCGAGGGCACGGGCGCGCGGGCGGTTCGAGCCGGGGCGATGGGCGCAGATGGCGGGGTCGGTGAGGCGCGTCGCGGAGGCGGGGACGGCGGAGTCCGACGATGAACGGCGGCGGCGTCGTACAGGGAGCCGGCGACGTTGGTGGGCTGCGGAGTAGACGAGGCGTCGGGGACCAACTCCGACGAAGGCGGCTCGGCGGCACGGGAGCGCGCTACTAGCGGCGGAGGCGCGGTGTGATCCGTGCCCGGGCGGGCCGGAGGCAGAGTGGGGCGGCTGCGGGTGACGTGGCGGCACCGGATTGGCTGTGGATGCGGCAGCGGACATGTCTGGCGGTGGGCGGACATGTCCAGCATGCGGAGGAAGAAGGAGGCTAGGGTTAGGGGTGTTTCATCCGTGATTTGAGGAGGGTGGTGTTTATATAGGTAGAGGGAGCTAGGAGAGTCCAAATGAGGAGTGGTTTTCGCCCACACGATCGTGTGACGGAGAGCATGGAGGGGGGTTTAGATGGGCTAGCGGGCTGTGTGGAGGGGTGCTAGGCTGCAAAGAGAAAGGGGTCCGGTGGTTAACGCGGTTAACCGTTGAGGCATCAAACGACCTCCAAATGGAACGAAATTTGACAGGCGGTCTACCGGTGATGTACCAAGACCACTAGTCAACTCTTGGCCGATTCTGAGAACGTTGTACTGCGGCTCACAAAATGAGAGCTGGGAGGTGCGGCGGGCGCGTGAGAGAGTGTCGGGGCTCATAATGGACAACGGAGAGAACTGGGAGGATCCAGACGGATGCAAGTTTTGAAAACCAAGCAGGTGAAATGCATATGATGACATGGCAAAGTGCAACTTGCAAGCAAATGACATGGCAACTACGGTGAATAACTGCAAGACACCTGGCGCATCGGACTCGGGGCTTTACAATAAGCAACCTTGTCTATTCCAACATGGCCTACGCCCATGAAGGACCAGCCTCACTGGGGTAGATCTTCACGAAGTAGGCGATCTCCTTGCCCTTACAAACTCCTTTGTTCAACTCCACAATCTCTTGGAGGCTCCCAAGTGATACCTAACTAATCTAGGCGACACCACTCTCCAAAAGGTAATAGACGATGTTGTTGATGTTGAACTCCTTGCTCTTGTGCTTCAAATGATCATCTCTCCAATACTCAATCACTCTGTCACAGATTTGTCATGGGTAGCAGAGAGGATAGAATGGAAATCAACTTGGGGAAGGCTATAAATCATGGTCCAAAAGGTATGACTGAAATCTCTTGATCTCAACACATGAGTAGATGATTCACTCTCAGAAAATGAGTAGTGGAAGTAGTGTTTCGTTTTGATGGCTCTCTTAGAGAGTAAGTGGGGGTGGAGGGGTATATATAGCCTTCACCCAAAGATCCAACCGTTACAAGCCTTTGACCCAACTCGATGACGCCGAAGCAAAATATGGTGAGTCCGACTAGTGTAAAAGATTTGAACATTGGAGGTTTCGATGAGACCGACATCTCAGTGCGACCGAAGTGCAATAGCTAGGGCAAGACCTCATTTTGGCAATTCCGATCATTTCAGCTCGGTAATTCCAAAATGAAGCAACTTCATTACAGAAACTTGGTCACACCATCTCGATGAGACCAAGATCCATATTTGTAGAACCAAAATGCTAGGGATTGACTTAGGCAGTTTATGTGATCAACTCGGTGAGTCCGGGATGAAGAACTTCGGTGGGACCGAGATGATACCATAGGGTTTTGGACAGATGTGACGTGGAGAAGTGTTTGAGGATTTTTGGAGCAATATCACTATGCACTTGAGAAATTCATCATGATCAAAACCTCATCCCCTTTTAACAGTATTGACTTTCGTATGGACTCAATGTGATCTTGGATCACTTAACCAAAAATGTAGAGTCTTGGAGCTTTGCCAGTTATTGTCCTTAGCATTTTAAAGGGGTCCACATCCTCATGTCCTTGCCATGCCACTGTTGAATTTATCTGAAATATATACTTGATAAAAGTGTTAGTCCAACAATATTTATGTTGGCATGAGTTACCAAAATCACCAAGGGATCAAGTGTGCTATCAAAAATCACATGAACGAGCTGCTTTCCTTGCCGCACGAAGACGTTATAATAGCCGTTAGTGGTTTTTTTTGTTTTTTCTTGGATTTAGTGCTTTGGCTTTTCTCCTATGGATATAATTCCAGGAATTGGTTTCAACTTGTCGCTTGACCCAAATGTGTTGAAGTTCAAATAGTAAAATCTACTCCTGCCTAAAATAGCTCACTTATGTTTTTCCCAAGCTCAAGATAATTGATGAAGTATTTTTTTAATATATCCTCATTTAATCCCCTTTGTGAAGAAACACATCTTTCTATTCAATTGAACATCTCATGATCAGGTGATGGTCCTTATATCTGCTAGTTAGGTCCTTTCTTTTCTTGCACGTACATCTCTACTCTTCTTTAACTTTGTTATTTGTGAGGTTTTCGGCCGAGTTTTCCTCGTAAACGGGTTAACTTGCTAAGGTTTCTTATCCGGGTTGTTTTATAAACTGGACCAGCAAAAGCCTAGGGTGACTCTTGGCTTTTGCCGCTTTTGAGCAATATATCCAGGTTGAAGAACTCTCCTCCCGGTGATTCCTGAAAATACATGAAATATGCTAGTTTAACATTTTTTTGACTATGAATAGTAGGGTAAAACCCCACTGCAATTTTTATTATTAAGAAATAAAAAGAGTATCACTGATCAAAAAGAAAAAAGAAAGAAAACAAACTATACAACAAGCTAAGGGAGCTAGCTAAGACTAATAAAACAACAAAAAAAGATACAAACAAGGGCTTGAGGTGAGCCCCTGAAAGGAAAACTAAGACTAAAACTAAAGCTAAGAGAAGGACTCTTCAAGAGACTAGCAAGCTAGCCAGCCAGATGTTGAACTCAGCAGCATATTTAGCCTTGATCCTGTGGGACAGCAACTTCAGTTCCTCAAAGTAAATGTGCTTCCAACCTTGGAAGGATGGCTGAATGTTTTCAAAAATCTTATTGTTCCTAGTAATCGAGATAGCCCAAGAACCCAGTATGATGATCTCCGTGAAGAAAGGAACCTTCAACTTTTCCTTCATATCTTGGAAGGCCTCTAGCACAGACAGGTTTGGAGATCTTTGTGGACATATGAAATTCCAACATATCCTAGAGAATTGGCACCCCCAGAATAAATGATGTAGAGTTTCTTCTTGTTGGCAATTCATCACAGCACATGTGTATTCTTCTAAGATCATAGTTTTCCTTCTTAGCAAGTTTCTTGTGTTCAATCTATCATGTAGAAGCATCCAAAAGAACATTTTGTGCTTAGTTTGACATGAAGACTTCCAAATCCAGGCAAAGTGAGGTGGTACTTGTTTGACACCTATGATCACTCTGTATGCCTTTGAAGCAGAGAAATTACTGTTGCCCCATATATAACTCCAAGTGTCAGACATATGTAGAAATTCAGAATGTCTCAAATCATGCAAACTTCTTCTAACAGAAGAAACTGCTGGTATGCTTGGTTGGACAGAGGCAGGTGGAATAAATCTTCAAGGTACTCAGTACTAACCACTTGTTGAACTGTCATTGTAGTATCTTGCACAAAAGAATAAATATGAGGGTATTCTTGCTGTAAAACAGCAGTGCCCCATAGATCAAACCAAAAGAAGGCAGTTCTACCATCCCCAAAGTTACATCTGGCCATGGCTTTATATTGATCAGTTAATTGAAGGATGGACCTCGACCAGAAAGACACAACCAAATCATTCCGTGGTAATTTATTTTCCTGGTAGTGTGTTTCCCAGATGAGGTTAACCCAAGGGATATCATACCTGTTGTAAAAATTATGTAGATTTTTCATTAGCAAAGCTTTGTTTTGAGCAAAAATGTCCATAACTCCCAGACCACCTTGCACCTTTGGTCTACAAACAGTTGTCCATGCAACAGAGGCTGGCCTGTGATCCTCCATAAACAGTGTCTCAAGTACTTTATCACTTGTTGTTTGATAGTTACATGCACATCTAGACAAGCCATGAAAAATATTGGCAAGGAGGCCAGCACAGATTTTACCAGAAGCAATCTTCCAGCACTTGTCATGAAGGTAGCCAAGCCAGCTAACCTTTTTGCAATTCTTTGAACCATTGGCATACATTGCTCCACAGTGGGCTTGGATAAGCCTAAAGGAAGTCCCAAGTAGGTGAAAGGGAAAACTCCTCTTTGGCAGTTCAAAGTATTTGTAAAGATATCAACCCTATCCTCAGTGATATTAATTGGAACCATGACAGATTTCTGATAGTTTACTTTGAGACCTGTAGCTGTGGCAAAAGAATTCAAGAGAGCTTTTAGACGAAATAATTCTCTGGCATCTGCTTTCATAATCACAGTGTGTCATCTGCATATTGCACTATTGGGAAATCAGGGCAAGAGTTAAGTTTAATAGGAGCAGTGACCAGACCAAGATCCCTTGCTTTATTGAGAATGGATTGTAATAAGTCAGCAGCCAATACAAATAGGAGGGGGAAAAGAGGGTCTCCTTGCCTGACTCCCCTTCTACAATAGATTTTTTTTCCAGGAACACCATTTAGCATAACAGCAGAAGAAGCAGAGCTGAATAATATTTGAATCCAGGATATCCACCTTTCCCCAAAACCTTTTGCTCTCAGGATGTCAATTATTGCTTGATGTTCAATTGTGTCAAAAGCCTTTTCAAAATCTAATTTCAGGACCAATAGTTCCTTCCTTGATTTGAAACATTGATGAAGATATTCATAGGACCAGCCAAGACAATCTTGGATCACCCTGTCTTTTAAGAATCCATACTGATTGATATGGATGAGTTGCAAAATTATTTTTTGAAGTCTATTGGCCAATAATTTTGTAATAATTTTGAACACCCCATTCTGTAAAGATATAGGCCTGAAGTCATTAGGAGTCATAGGCACCTCTTTTTTTGGGATCAATGTGATGTAGGAAGTGTTGATGCTCTCTAAAGAGATGTTGCCAGCATGAAAAGCATGGATGAGGTTTTTGACATCTGTTCCTATAATATCCCAACAAGACTGAATGAACTCATTATTGAAACCATCTGGACCAGGGGATTTATCATGTGGCAGCTCCTTGACAATTTGATTGATTTCTTCATCAGAGAAAGGCTTTTCTAAATCTTGAAATATCTCAGGATTGTTCTGTTGTCCCGTAAGACTGTGCAGGTCAAAATGCATTGTGTGCCCCTCTGATTGGCCAAGTCTTTTTTTGAAAGCCTCCCAAAGGATTCCAGCTTTTCCTGCATGGTCAGAAATTTCTACATTGTCCTCATTTCTTAGAATAGCAATTTTATTATGTCTGAAATTTATTGAGGCTTTAGTATGAAAGAACTTTGTATTTTCATCTCCAAACTTGACCCCCTTAATCTTCCCTCTTTGTTTCCAATAAATCTTTTGATTGGTGAGAATGGTCATTAGGTGTTCTTTCAAAAGTTTTCTGCAGTTCCATTCAAATGTACTGAGCATTCTGAATTCCTCAAAGAGGTCTAGCAAGTATATGCACTCATTGATATCAGCAATTTGTTTCCTCATGCAAGGCATATCCTTGATCCATAATTTGATGATCCTTCTTAGGTGTTTCAGCTTTGCATTGATGATTTTAGCAGGTTCAGAAAAGCCAACAGGGGTATCCCAAGCATTTTTAACCAAGTCTTTGAAGGAAGAATGCTTTAGACAATAATTCTCAAACCTAATTTTTTTGGATTTAGGTATTGAAGTCCCCACTTTTACCACACAAGGGAGATGGTCAGAAATGGGCCTAGCCAGTGGCAAGGCAGTTGTGTCAGGGAATGAAGTCATCCAAGCAGCAGCAGTAAAAAACCAGTCCAACTTTTCAAGAAGAGGATTTTCTTGCATATTACTCCAACTGTATTGCCTGCCTTTCAGAGGTAGCTCCACTAAAACTAAGTTGCTGATGGCTTCATTAAAAAGGAGCATTTGATTGATGTCACCCCCAGGTTTATTCCTATCAGAAGGTGATCTGATGAAATTGAAATCCCCCATTATAATCCAGACTTCATGAGGTGGCATTTGGATATTATTAAACCACCGAGGAAATCAACTTTATCAGCTTGTTCACATGGGCCATAAATGTTTGTGAGAATCCATGTTTGTGCAGAGCTGTTGCAGGTGAACTTAACAGATAGAGAGAATTTGTTAGAAAACATTAATTCTCCCTTAAAAAGGCCATCATTCCAAGCAATGAGAATTCCTCCAGAGGCTCCAATAGAAGGGAGGAATTCAAACTTATTAAATCTTCTAGGGCAGAACTTATTAATGTAAGCTAGGTCAAAATTTTCTCTTTTTGTTTCTTGTAAGCAGAGAAATCCAGCAGCACTTTCCTCCACTTTTTGTTTAATTGCCAACCATTTACTGTCAGAATTGATAACTCTGATGTTCCAGTTAAGAATGTTCCAGGACTTGTGATTATTCATGAAGTAAACTTAATGATCTGTGGGGTCCTATGAAGGTCCATCCCTTGAGACAAAAAACATGTGAAGAGCTAGTGCAAATGCCCCTCACCCCACTTATATTTGCCCTCACATATAACCATGGGCATCAGCAAGATCCAGATCACATATCCATAAAACAAGTCGTTAACATCAATCTCACACAGAACAAGCACCATGCAGACCAAGCAGTAGCAACTAACCAAAATAATAGGTTTACAACCCTTAAGAAGCAAAGTCATACATAACTAGACATGCAACACACATATTGCAAAAGTTGCCACTTTCCTATACCCCCTTCTATCAGAGAATGATCTAATCATTGTGAACTATCCTTGGAGTTGTTTTCCTTGGCCTCAGACACCTTGGCCAACTCCTCATGCTCCACTTCTTTTTTCTTTGGCCTCTTAGCCAACTTCTCCTGGAGATCCTCCTCAGCCACCTTGCAAAAAGCACTAGTGAGGTTTTTGACAATCTTATTCTGAATGAGAGGAGGAACAACATTGCATGGTAAACACTCCTTACTAACACATGAATTTCTTTTGAACCCATTATTTTCCTCTCTAATTCTGTCACTCCTTCTTACCTAATTCTCCACTAGTGGCCCTTTTCCTCTTCTCTTCCTAGAGATGGCCTCACCAGCAGGTAGAAGGATGATATTATTTGGAGAAATTCTCTTTAGGGGGTTGCTTGGCTCAGAGGATGAATGAGTTGCAGGACTGACACCATCATTTTCTTTATCCTGACTATCATTTTTGATTTGCTGACAAATAGGAGCCTGGGTGACAGAACAAGCAGCAGGTATTATGAATGTCATAGTATCCTCTTCATTGTAGTTATCAGTCAAAATGTGCCATAAAAAAGATTTTAACAGTTTTAAAGTCCAGTCAAATCTATCAGGATTGAGCAATAGGTTCGTTATGAAATTGAACCAACTTATAGGAATCTCAGCTGTGTAAGCATTAGGGACCTCTTGTGATGATGGTGCAAAATGTTTGACCCATAACTCCAAGCCTTCTTCAGAAATTAAATGTTCTCCATCAATAACTGAGAAAGCATGTGATTGCACTAAATTGTAGTAATCAGTTGGAATAGGTGAGTTGACCTGTGAAACATTACCTTTAGAAGAGCCAGGTTGCATAGAATTGACCTGGGGAGACCCCACACCCCCCTTAGACTCATGAACTTGTTCCATAGCAGACAACAGAGTAACTTTCTGAACTTCTTGGCTGTTGACAGGACTCTGTTTAGGAATCTTAGAAGAAGAAGGAGGAAGGACTGCTTTCTGGGTGTCTTGCTGCACTACAACAGTCTGATCATTTGCAGGGAGGTTCACTGAAGCCTGAACATCCTCACGGCCTCCACAACTGGCACAAATTGTTCAGCAACTATTGGTGGTGGCAGGGGAGCAGTAACCTGAGTTGGATGCAAAACCTGCTGAATAACTGGCTCTGAATTAACAGGAGGAGCAGGGATGGCAAGCACAGGGAGCTCCTCCAGGTCAGGAGGATATGCCTGAAGAAGATTGTGCAGACCATCACCCAAGACAGGAGCAACTTCACTAGCAGCAGCCTGGTTAACTTCATCACTGCTGTTAACACCTCCCACAACATTGTGGGAAAGGAGACCTTCTGACAGAGAAACTGTGGTTGTTATGCTGCTGTTTGGGATTGCCTCATTGTCATCCACCAGAGTTTCATCATGAATCACCTGCTGCGGCATTTGGACACGAGGGGGGAAGGCCCAATGCCCCTGCTTCTCCCGGTCATCCCAATCATCCTCCTGATCTTGCTCATTATTGATCGCAGCATGATGAAACCCAGGAAAATCATTCGCATTGAGTGGGATAGGATGTGGATCAATGCCTGGAGGTGGAATAGGATCCTCATCAGGTGGTCTCCCTCCCAGCATTTCTTCCATAAGAACTTCAATTGAACTTGTCAAGGATTCTCCCTCAAACATCTCTCCTTAAGTCCATCTTATGCTCTTTGGAATTTCCTGCAAATCCGTAACTCTTGCTTTGACCAGAACTTTCCCCTTCAGCACATCCTCTTTCTCCCAACTGATAATCTTGGCGAATCGAGCAACTGCTGCAGCAATATCTTTGGTGTTGCAGTTATCAAACGGAATCCCCACAATCAGTAGCCAGCAGACCCTATTGAAATTAACCTTTCTCCAGTTTCCACCCTCATTGTGCCTAGTGAACGAAATAAAAACATCCCCAAATGCATGTGGGCTATCTCTAACCAGTCTGTCTCTGTCTCTCACATGCCTGAACTGCACATAGGCTTCCCTGAACGGGCAGGGTTGAATCTCTCTCACCCCAACTTGAGCCACTGGATCATGCTAAAGAAAATCCTCTAATACTTCTCTAACATTAGGAAACAGTACCTCATCGGGAAGCGGCTGAATGGTTGCAATAGCCCAGTCCTCATGGCAGCGAGCATGGCACGGAAGCACCACCCACGAAACCCCCGTACGGCCTTCAATGTGCTGTATCTGGAAGCCAGGGGGAACGAAAGGCGTTGGGTCGATTGGAATGTTCGCAATTGGAGGTGCAACGCACCGGCGGAGCACACTGAGCGGAGGAGGAGAAGCAGAGGTAGGTGGCGAAGAAGTCGACGGAGTGGCACAAAAGGAGAGAGAAGAGGAATGCGAGGAGTCCGGCACCTGCCTCGGTTGAAAATTAGGAAAAAATCCCGTGACCAGCTCTTTGAATGATGTCGCTTGCCTGATCTGAATAGCGGGCCCTCTCTGAGTAAACCATGACTCCACTTCCCCCGTAGCCCAAGCACCGTCTGGTGGGCTATTGAAGGGCTCAAATCTGATGAAAGGCCACAGGCCAGAACATTTCGGTCGAGAGCAGAACGTGGGAATGTGGCCAACATCTCCACACACAAAACACGTTCGTGGGTCATTAATGCGCGCATGCACATTGCTAACCTGCCCATGCAGCGTGGTTTCAGGCTCATTAGGGAGCACTGAATTGCCCTCAGTAATGCGTGGCACGCTAGAATCTCGCTCTTCTTTAATGTTGCCGGAGAGACGTTGAAAAACTGATCGGGGCCTTTGCTCCGGTGATCTGTTCCGGCGATCGCCGGAAAAAACAGCCACAACTCTCCCTTTACGTCCAACGTGAGTCCATTCGGCCTCTTCTTCCTTGTAAAACAATCTTTCTTCTTGCATCCACCGCGGCCCACCATCACCCCAGAGACTAAAAACATCTCAAAGTCTTTCTCAGTCACTCTACCCTCATTGTAAATTTGAAAACCAACTGATTTAGATGCTACTGAAAACTTGAACGATCTATCCTTGAGATGACAAACTCTAAAGCCTTGCGTGTAACCACCAAAGGATGCAAGCAGAGCCACACTGATCATATGAATATCCAACTTGAAAGAGGCACGAGCAAATGAAACCACCAAAATGAACTCTTTTTGACGAAAGCCTGGTATGAACACCACAGGGTGCCCAAACTTGGATCGAACACTTGCCTGAAATTCCTTGCCACGGTTGAAGTTGAGGTTTGAACGGCGACATGGCCACCAACGTGGCCGAGACACCACCAAAAGGGACGAAGGATCCACCTAGAGGAGCCAAGAGAGGAGGAGAGTATGGTGGACGCCGACGCCAGAGAGGCCACCAGCGTGGTGGGTGGCCGCCGGGGCCGGAGTGGCCACCGGCGCAAGGGTCTCCTAGTCGCCTCTCCTACCTTTAGTTTAACATTTTTCCTTGGAAAATAATTTAATTTTCTACCAGAAACATAATTTTTTCAGGAAGTCTTCTCATCTAATTATTTGAAGGTGTTCTATGTTTCATAAGACACCACCAGAAATTGTATAAGCCTCGAGCTCATCAGACCCCATAGAAATTCAATGTTAGTTATGAGTAAAATAGAGCATGCATCATGCGAGTGTTGTGAACCAACCATGGCAATTAACCAATTACCGATAGGACAACAAAAATCTACTTAGACACATAGGATGACAACATATCATTGGATAATAGTATGAAGCATAAAGCACCATGTTTGTCACGTCCAATATGCAATACTATCCTAAAGAGACTCGAAGGTCCCACCAAGGATAGAACCGCATATTGAAACGCTTTTGCAAGGTGGATATCATTACGTCAACATTACATAATAGATGGGGCTACAGACAAGAGTCATACAATGCCACACGAATACAACATCATCTCATACATAAGATCAACATCCGACTACGGATGAAACACGAACATAAACTCAAATGACATCCACCCTGCTAGCCCAGGCTGCCGATCTGGAACCTATCCCCTGATCGAAGAAGAAGCAGAAGAAGAATTCCAAAACAAGCAAACATTGCTCTCGCGTCATGATCATCGCATAATCTGTACCTACAACTGTTGTTGTAGTAATTTGTGAGCCACGAGGACTCAGCAATCCGATTACCATGGGTATCAAGACTAGCAAAGCTTAAAGGGAAAGGAAGGGGTAAAGTGGTGAGGTTGCAGCAGCGACTAAGCATATGTGGTGGCTAACATACGCAAATAAGAGCGAGAAGAGAGCAAGCGGAACGGTCGTGAAGCTAGCAATGATCAAGAAGTGATCCTGAACTCCTACTTACGTCAAACATAAACCAAAACCCTGTTCACTTCCCGGACTCCGCCGAAAAGAGACCATCACGGCTACACACGCGGTTGATGCGTTTTAATTTGGATCTGCTGTCAAGTTATCTACAACCGGACATTAACAAATTCCCATCTGCCTATAACTGCAGGCACGACTTTTGAAAGATTATACCCTGCAGGGGTGTCCCAACTTAGCCCATGATAAGCTCTCGTGATCAACGAAGGATATACCTTCTACCAGGAAGACCCAATCAGACTCGGAATCCCGGTTTACAAGACATTTCGACAATGGTAAAACAAGACCAGCAAGACCGCCCGATGCACCGACAATCCCGATAGGAGCTGCACATATCTCGTTCTCAGGGCAACACCGGATGAGCAATCCGTACAACTAAAACCAGACCTCAAGTTTCCCTGAGGGGGTGCTGCAAAGGGCTCTAGTTCGGACCAACACTTAGACAAGCACTGGCCCGGGGGCTAAAATAAAGATGACCCTTGGGTTAATTACTCCCAAGGGAAAATATAGGTGGTGGTGAGGCAAATGGTAAAACCAACGTTGGGCCTTGCTGGAGGAGTTTTATTCAAAGCGAACTGTCAAGGGGTCCCATAAATCACCCAACCGCGTAAGGAATGCAAAATCCGGGAACATAACACCAGTATGACGGAAACTAGGGCGGCAAGAGTGGAACAAAACACCAAGCATAAGGCCGAGCCTTCCACCCTTTACCAAGTATATAGATGCATTAATAATATAAGAGATATTGTGATATCCCAACCAAAATCCTGTCCACCATGGAGCAATCTTCAACTTCACCTACAACTAACAACGCTATAAGAGGGGCTGAGCGAAAGCGGTAACATAGCTAAACAACGGTTTGCTAGGAAGGGTGTCAAAGGTTAGAGGTTCATGGCAATTTGGGATGTCTTGATAAACAGGTGATAGGTAGCGCAGCATAGCGATAGAACGAAGCAACTAGCATAGCAATGATAGTAGTGAGATCCAGGGTAGCGGTCATCTTGCCTGAAATCCCGCTAGGAAGAAGAACGAGTCCATGAAGAAGACGAATAGGAGTAGTCAAACGAATCCTCACAATCGCAACATTACCGGAACTAAGAAGCAACACCGGAAAGAAACAAACAACATGGTAAACAACCATCACATAAGCATGGCACGATGAACAACAAAGTATGATGCATGTCCGGTTTAAAGAGGCATGGCATGGCAAAGTGCACAAACAATACTACAAATTAAGTGGAGCTCAATATGCAACGAGTTGCATATTGACGAAACACCACATCAATTATTTAGTTCTCTCTCGGTTTTGTACCCAACGATATTAAATGTTGTTAAACATGGCAAGAGGTGAAGCATATGAAAAACTACCTATCTAGACAAGTTTAAATGAGGCCGGAACAACAAACAACAATTCCGGAAAATCCCCATATGATATTTTAGATTCGGTACTGTTCTGCCCTAAACCATATTTTAAGGTTGTTAAACAGGAAAACAAAGTGGACCATGTTAAACTAGGCATTTTTTCACCCCATTTACATATAAAGTTTATTTAAAACCGAGCTACGGTTATTTAGTTATGAAATAAATCATTTTAGCATGGCATTTGAGAAAATTTAAACAAACATCATTTTAAACATTTTAAACATGGATGAAAGTGGAAAATTATTAATCTACACAAAATTCTAAGCATTTTACATATATAAATCATTTTAATCCGATGCACGGTTTGAGAGATATAAATGCATGAACATGAGGGTCTTTTCTGTAAAACAGTAAATTCCTGGATAAATAGCAAAATCATTCCGCGAAAAAAACATGACATGGGCCGAAATTGGCTAGCCCAACAATGCACAGGAGGGGGGCGGGTGTTGCTCACCATGGGCTGAGGCCCGGTGGTGGAGCTGGGCAGGTTGGTTGTTGGGCCGGCTCGGCAGCGGAGCTGGGCGCGACCCACACGCTGGAGCTGGTCAACGCGCGTGCGAGGGGTCGAGCAAGGCACATGTCGAGGTGCTCGTCCTCTACTCGACAGAGAGCAGAGCAGCGGCAGGGACTTGGCGAAAGGCGCGATGAGGGACTTGGCGCGGCTGGCCGCGGGATGCAGGGCACGACGACGTGGGGACGACCGGATCCAAGGCGGGGAGGCACAAAGGCAGACGGATCCGGGCGGTCCAGGGGTCGGAAAAGTGGTTCTCGGCGACGAGGAACTTGGCGACACCAGGGTCGAGGAAGACGGGTGGCGCACGACCATGGCTTCGGGCTCCATGTCCGGCGCTGAGATGGGACGGGGGAGGTCGGCGGCGGCGGCTGCTCGAGGAAGGATGTCCATGGCTGCTCCTGCTTGGTGTTCCTGGTTAGAGAGAGAGAGATGGATTTGAGAGACAGGGAGAAAGGAAGGAGAAGGAAGGGAAGGGACGGCACGGGGCTCATCTGTAGCGGTCGGAGCTGCTGATGGACGAGGTTGGAGCGGGAGGCGGACGCGGCGAGGCAGGGGATTGAGGGGATCCACGGGAGGATGAGCTCTCGGTGAGTCAAGGCGGGGTTGAGGGCGACGAGGAGAAGCAGGAGGTGCTCGGGCGAAGGCAGGGAGGAGGAGCTCGGTATGGGGATCGATCTGGTGGTTGACGAAGAAGGCAGGGAGGAGGCGACCATGGATCGAGAGGAGAAGGTGGGCGATGGGATCTGGAGGCTGTAGGTGGCGAGCGATGGTTGGGGAGGGATGGATCCCGAGGAGGATTTGGAAGGTGGCGGCGGGTGATGGGACAAGGGAGCTATATTTTAGGGTTCGACTAGGGGTGGACTATATATAGTGAAATGAGGGGAATTTTGGGACATCTGATTTAAATCGGACGGACAGGAAAAACAGACTAGGGGAGTTCAATAAATAAACCGAAGATATTTTAGAGATGATTGGGGATGATCCGGACTCATCGGTCACGATAGCCCGGTTCGGGTTCGGGTAAGTTTTGGACACGCACACGAGGGGTCTATGCACTGTGCAGAGGAACAAGGCGATCACATGCAAGTGGTTGGTTGGTCTCAGAACGTTCAACGAAGACAAGCGGTCTGACAAATGGTCAAAAGAGACAAAGAGAGAATCGGCAACTACAAACGGTAACGAGTTTTATGAAAAAAACATGTGAATGCAATGCACATGATGCCATGATGAAATGCAACAACAACACCAATAAAACACATGACGGTCACGCAAAACATGGAAGGCATCTGGAGCGTCGTTCTTGGGGCATTACAATGTTCAAGTAGAGGGTACATCGGGTTGTTGGAGAGTCGACCGCTGAATATAGATGGGGGAAGGTGATGAAGATGTTGGTGAAGATGATGGAGTTGTTGGAGTAGATCGCTGTCACACAATGATTACCCCGGCGGTGTTCCGACGCCACCGGGAGAGAGGGGGAGAGAGCCCCCCTCCTTCTTCTTCCTTGGCCTACCCCCTAGATGGGAGGAGAGTTCCCCCTCTGGTCCATGGCGTCCATGGCGGTGGAGGGGCAGGAGCCCCTCCGAGATTGGATCTCCCTCTCTGTTCGGTTCTATTTCCCGTTCCACAGATCTGGCTGAAAACCGTTTCTTAATTATCCGGAGATTCGTAACTCCAATTGCGCTGAGATTTTAACATGATTTTTTTCCAGATATAAGTTTCCTTGCGCCCGAAGTAGATCTCCAACGAACGTACGAGGAGGGCACAACCCACCACCATGCGCCTGGGCTGCCTGGCGTGCCCAGGTGTCTTGTGGTGGGTGTGGGCCCTCGTTTGCGTTGATTCCCCCTCCCAAAAATAAAAAATATTCCAAAATAATTCTCCGTAAATATTTATCGCGTTTAGACTTCGTTTGATATGGATATGCTGTAAAACAAAAAATATGCATAAAACATGAACTGGTGATGTCTACTACGTAACTTTATTCTTATAGACACGTGTTGGGCCTTCAAGCGCAGAGTTTTGTAGGACAGTAGCAATTTTCTCTCAAGTGGATGACCTAAGGTTTATCAATCTGTGGGAGGCATAGGATGAAGATGGTCTATCTCAAACAACCCTGCAACCAAATAACAAAGAGTCTCTTGTGTCCCCAACACACCAAATACAATGGTAAATTGTATAGGTGCACTAGTTCGGTGAAGAGATGGTGATACAAGTGTAGTAATGATAGTAGATATTGATTTTTGTAATAGTAACAATAAAAACCAGGGTAGCAATTGATAAAACAGAGTACAAACGATTTTGAATGCTTGAAAATGAGGGCTAGGGCCCGTACTTTTGCTAGTGCAATCTCTCAACAATGCTAATCTAATTGGTTCATATAACCATCCCTCAATGTGCAACAAAGAATAACTCCAAAGTTCTTCTCTAGCGGAGAACATAAGAAGAAATTGTTTGTAGGGTATGAAATCACCTTAAAGTTATTCTTTCCATTCGATCTATTCAAGATTTCATACTACAGTAACACAAAGTTGTCCTTTCCGTTCGATCTGTCCAAGAGTTCGTGCTAGAATAACACCATATAATACGCATCAACCAACTCTAATGTCACCTAGATACTCTAATGTCACCTAGATACTCCAATGTCACCACAAGTATCCATGAGTTAATTATACGATAGCATCAAACAATTTCAGATTCATAATATTCGATCCAGCACAAATAATCTCAAAGAGTGCCCCAAGATTTCTACGAGAGAAACAATGACGAGAGCGTGCATACACTACAAAAAAACAAACACATCCATGACATTTTGGGTTGAACAAAAAATTTTCTGTCATACTTATGACACTTCTATGACGATAATTGTGACAAAACCCGGTACGATCATAGATGTGGTGGGCTCCTACTTCTATGACAAAAAATCATGACAGAAAATGGGCTTTTCATCTTGGGAGGGCCAGAGACGCAGCTGCATGACATTCTTTGGGCCGTCCATGACGGAAAAAACCGTGGTAGAAGTAAGGGCGAGGAAAATATCTGGGAGTTCCTGGTTACAATGGGTTTTCGGGGGCCGAGCGATGCGTGTTTCTCTCATAGACGTACGCGCGTGGTTGCGAGGCGTTGGGCTCAAACTGAACCCGAGCGAGGCGTTCGCCTAACTGAACGCAAGCGATTGCACTGCAGGCTACGTGTTACTGAACCCGAGCGATCGATCAATGGCTATTAACTGAACCTGATCGAGCGATTCCTTCGCTACTGCTGCTAACTGAAGCCGATTGATGTTGCCTTTGGATGAACAGCGGGCATTGTTGGGGGGGGGGTGGATGAATTGTTCCCGGTGGGGGTTGGATGAATAGGACCCCGTGGTATTGCCGCTGGATGAACAGTACCCCGATCGATCGAGCCAGTTGGCATGTATGAACAGGACCCCGTGGAGGGCTCGATGAACATGACCCCATGGAGGGAAGGTTGAATAGTAGCCGGCGGAGGGCTGGTATAACAGTAGCCGGTGGAGGGCTAGATGAACAGTAGCCCATGGAGAGGTGGTTGAACAGGACCCCGTGGAGAGGGTTGGTTGAACAGTAGCCGGTGGAGGAGCCGTGGAGGCTGGATGAACAGTCGCAGGTGGAGGCTGGAGGAGGTCGATGGTGGATGAACAGTAGCTCGTGGAGGTTGGAGCAGGTCGACGATGGAGATGAACAATATCCCGTGGAGTCCCATTTTGTGGTACGCCACACCCCTCCCGATGAACAGGACCCCGATTTTGACCGTAGCGCTGCAACACAAGTCCGTTTCCTCGGTTTTGCGGTACGCCACACCCCTCCCGATCAACAGGGCCCCGTTTCGACCGTAGGAGGTCCAACAGAAGTCTGTTTCCTTTGTTTTGTGGTATGCCAGACCCCTCCCGATGAACAGGATCCCGTTTCGACCGTGGCCGGTCGAACACAAGGCCGTTTCCTCCGCTCTGCGGTACGCCAAGTCTCGTTTCCATAGGTTGTTCCGTCCAAGCCTAATGGCAAAGTGGTATCACGCACAGAAGTAGTTTCATCATAAGTATCATGCATAGCAGAAGTGGCATCATCAATAACATGTGACATATCATAATTCATAGCAGTAGCAGGTTTAGCTGTCGCAAACTTACTCATAACAGAAGGAGAATCGAGTGCAGAGCTTGATGGCAGTTCCTTACCTCCCCTCGTAGTTGAGGGTAAAATCTTAGTTTTTGTGTCTTTCAAGTTCTTCATAGTGATCAACAGATATAAACCCCAAGTGAGTCATAAAATAGAGCTAAGCTCCCCGGCAACGGTGCCAGAAATTAGTCTTGATAACCCACAAGTGTAGGGGATCGCAACAGCTTTCGAGGGTAAAGTATTCAACCCAAATTTATTGATTCGACACAAGGGGAGCCAAAGAATATTATTGAGTATTAGCAGTTGACTTGTCAATTTAACCACACCTGGATAACTTAGTATCTACAGCAAAGTATTTAGTAGCAAAGTAGTGTGATAATAAAGGTAACAGTGGCAAAAGTAATAGTTTTGGGTTTAGTAGTAATTGTAACTATAGCAACGGAAAAGTAAATAAGCGAAGCACAAGATGTGAAAAGCTCGTAGGCATTGGATCAGTGATGGATAATTATGTCGGATGCGATTCGTCATGTAATAGCTATAACATAGGGTGACACAGAACTAGCTCCAATTCATCAATGTAATGTAGGCATGTATTCCGAATATAGTCATACGTGCTTATGGAAAAGAACTTGCATGATTTCTTTTGTCCTACCCTCTCGTGGCAGCGGGGTCCTTGAAACTAAGGGAAATTAAGGCCTCCTTTTAATAGAGAACCGAAACAAAGCATTAGCACACAGTGAATACATGAACTCCTCAAACTACGGTCATCACCGAGAAGTATCCCGATTATTGTCACTTCGGGGTTGTCGGATCATAACACATAATAGGTGACTATAGACTTGCAAGATAGGATCAAGAACACACATATATTCATGAAAACATAATAGGTTCAGATCTGAAATCATGGCACTCGGGCCCTAGTGACAAGCATTAAGCATAGCAAAGTCATAGCAACATCAATCTCAGAACATAGTGTATACTAGGGATCAAACCCTAACAAAACTAACTTGATTACATGGTAAATCTCATCCAACCCATCACTGTCCAGCAAGCCTACGATGGAATTACTCACGCACGGCGGTGAGCATCATGAAATTGGTGATGGAGGATGGTTGATGATGACGACGATGACGAATCCCCCTCTCCGGAGCCCCGAACGAACTCCAGATCAGCCCTCCCGAGAGAGATTAGGGCTTGGCAGCGGCTCCATATCGTAAAACGCGATGAAACTTCCTCACTGATTTTTCTCTCCGTGAGACGGAATATATGGAGTTGGAGTTGAGGTCGGCGGAGCCTCAGGGGGCCCACGAGACAGGGGGGAGCGCCCAGAGGGGGTGGGCGCACCCCCACCCTCGTGGATAGGGTGTGGGCCCCCTGGTCTTGATTCTTTCGCCAGTATTTTTTATATTTTCCAAAACTTGCCTCCGTGGATTTTCAGGACATTCCGAGAACTTTTGTTTTCTACACATAAAACAACATCATGGGAGTTCTGCTGAAAATAGCGTCAGTCTGGGTTAGTTTCATTCAAATCATGCAAGTTAGAGTCCAAAACAAGGGCAAAAGTGTTTGGAAAAGTAGATACGTTGGAGACGTATCAACTTCCCCAAGCTTAAACCTTTGCTTGTCCTCAAGCAATTCAGTGGATAAACTGAAAGTGATAAAGAAAAAGTTTTACAAACTCTGTTTGCTCTTGTTGTTGTAAACATGCAAAGCCAGCATTCAGGTTTCAACAAATATTATAAACTAACCGTACTCACCATAACACTTAGGTCTCACAATCACTCATATCAATGGCATAATCAGCTAGCGAGCCATAATAATAAAACTCGGATGACAACACTTTGTCAAAACAATCATAACATGATATAACAAAATGGTATCTCCCTAGCCCTTTCTGAGACCGCAAAACATAAATGCAGAGCACCTTTAAAGATCAAGGACTGACTAAACATTGTAATTCATGGCAAAAGAGATACAATCAAGTCATACTCAATATAAACAAATAATAATGAATGCAAATTGTCGTGGAAATATCACGTCAGATGTCCTCGTGAAAGGACTTAGTCGTGGAGCCATCGCGACGGGTTAGCTTAAAGGGGTTAAACCGGACAAAGGGCACGAGGATTTTATACTAGTTCGGCCCCTTCGATGAAGGTGAAAGCCTACGTCTAGTTGTGTTGGGATTATTGGGGTCTCAATAGCCAGGGAGAAAAACACACTATGCCTAGCTCTCGAGTTGTTGTTTCTTGTCCCTGAACCGTCGCCGGTTCGTCCACTTATGTACACGGGTTGACGCCCGGCCGGCTCATACAAGTGTCCGGCTCGGTCTCTCCTTTCTTAACTTACAATACAAGTTACATACCATGGTGTTTTACCATTATGGGCCCTAATCCGCCTTTGGGCTCCAGGCCTCTAAGCTTCATTAGTAAGCGCCATCTTCTGGGTCTTTGTGGGCTTCAATATAGTTAAAGGTGAACCGGCCCCTCCTAGGAGGTTTACACTCAGTAGTTATATCCCCAACATTAGGCCCCGGATTGAATTGAACCTGTTCATGTCAATCTTCCGTACTTAAAGAAATTCCATAAACATCTCCTTACATTTCTCGTAAACCACCATGATATCTTCTCATGCAAACTTTGTTAAACCGCCGTGACGTCATCCTCAGGACACAACAACGGATCATCATGACGTCATCTCTATATAAAAAGATTAAAAAGATTCTCTTCATTAATGATATCCCAAAGATCGAGGCGACAGGCGCGCCCTTTGTTGCCGCTTCAGGCTCCTCGATTTTTGCGCCTACCACTTATCCCTTTCTCCTTATAAATAAAGCCGGCGGGTCTTTCCATTCTTTCCCCTTGCCTCTTCTTCTTCCTCTCGCGAACCCCTACCGCTCGGGCTCCGCCGTCGCTGCAGAGCGCACCGTCGTCTTCTTCTCTGCACCGACCAGGCCGCTGCATCAACCTGAAAAGCTCCAAAGAACAGCGGCGCCCCTCCGCAGCAGATCCATTGCTGTAAGTTTTCCCTTCTCCGCATCTTTAGATCCATGCTAGGGTTAGCAAGTTCATCTGTACAGCTCCTCGTTCATCTCAGTTCTTCGCATTTGCTTCTGCCATGGTTTCTTTGATCCAACAGTAGCGTAGATCTCGTGCGGTAGTTGCTCCGCATCTATTTTTGGTACTAATAGATCTTCCTTCTTTGTAAAGAATCCTCAGTAGAACGCACGAACTTCTTTGTTCTGCTTAACGCCTTCATAGGTTGCAGAAATTTTTCTTTACTGAAGCATGGTAGATCCACAATAATTTCATCATTGTGTGAAACCTGTTTTCTGCAACACTTAGTGAATTTCATCTCTGTTGCTTCCCTCATAGGCAGTTTAACTTGTAGAAAATCATAATCCGCCTGGTACCATTAGCCCTCACTTAAACCGCCATTTAAGTTGAGTAGTAGTAGCTGGTTTAACATGCATAATTTCCCGGTTTAACTCTGGTTGGTATACATCAACTTTGAATCGTAAATCGGCCTTCATGCTTTTTTCAGTTTCCTTTCCAATATGACCAAGCAATTCGCCGCATGCAACTGGGTTCCTTCCCGGATCACCGAAACACAGCTCAATGGATATGTTTTGACCGACGCTTTAGCCAAGAAAGACGTCCTCCATTGGCGAGTTCCTGTCCCTGAGTGCCCTCCAGAGCCTCAAAACGGGGAAGTAATTGTATTCAAGCAGCATCTAGACCGGGGTTTTAGCCTGCCCGGTACAAAAAATTTCCAAGATGTGCTCGCTAGCCTTCAACTCCATCCTCAGGATATTGGACCAAACTCTGTGTCCAACATATGCAACTTTCAAGTGCTCTGTGAAGTTCATCTTCAAGAGGAGCCAACTTTGGAGCTTTTCAGAGACTTTTTCCATTTAAACCGCCGGACCGAATTCTCTGACGGTCCCAACACTGAACTCGGCGGCGTATCAATTCAGAAAACAAAAGAAGTTGACTTCCCTCACGCAAAACACCACAGCCATCCAAAGGACTAGAATCAAACCTGGTTTTGTTGCCTAAACACTGCACCTGCTGATGAAAACCCTCTGCCGGGTTACCGTGCTCAGCGGCTTAGCAATAATCATCCATTGCCTCCATGGCTCACCGCTAAAGAGCGGCAAGCTTATGCACCACAAATCATAAAGCTCCGGGCCCTCCTAGCGAACGGTTTAACCGGCATTGACCTTGTTCGATGCTGGGTTTCATGGGGTATCCTTCCCTTAAGCCGCCACTCCGGTTTGATGTATGAATATACCGGAGACGTAAAAGACCCTCTGCGGTCCAATGATATAGAAAAGACTGATGAGGAAGTTACTGAAGTCGTGAAGAAAATGTTGGATGAACCGATCGCTCAATGCAGCAAGACCGGATTGGCTCCATTTTGTACTTCCAATAAACCACCAGCAGTAAGAACTTTATCCTTTTCCACCTTCATTGACCCGTTTCCGCTTTAACCTTATTCTGATAATCCTTTGTTTTGTTTTTACAGGCCAACAACTCTTTCTGGAAGAGGAAAGCTTCAGACAAACCAGTGAGGACTCAACGCCCCAAAAGCAAAGTCATAAAGAGAATGGCTGAGAAGAAAACCGCCGAGTCTTCTGATTCGCCTGAAGATGTTGACGAGTCGGATCCATAGGTAGAACTTGACTCACTTGGTTCGTTTTTCATACGCCTTATTGATAATGACTATTCCCAGGATGATGCGGAGGCCAGCCGTGCGGACCATGTAGAGGTAATCTCACTTTCCTCCGATTCTGACCTTGTGCCTGTTCAAAGATTTCACCGTGCCGTTCGGAAAGTAAAACACTCTCACCCTCTTGATCATTTGGATCCACAATTTTCTTTGAAGACACAACAAACTGAAGGTCGTCGTACAACCCGGCACAGCGGCCAACAGGTCACTTCTTCCGGTTTACCGGATACACCAAACCGGAAGCGTCGTTCAGAGGTTTCTTATTCTCCCGAAAGTCGTTATCCCTTGAAGGGTTGCTTCCGTGACCCTCTTAATCCGTCTGATCCGAATTACCAGGTGTCCTCCAATTCATCATCTGGCGGTTCATCAACCACTCAAATGCCTCCCCTCAAGACCATCCTTGGGTGCTGTCTTTAATTTTGTCTTTTTGCACCGGTTTACCAACTGACCTCTTGTTTTAATATCACAGCGCCAAAGGTCGTCTGAGCAAGAAAGCAAAGGCCACTGCCCCTACTACTAAAGAAGTTGAACCGGACATAATTTCAGAAGAAGCTGACAAAGAAGCTGACATTTCCATTGATGACCCTGTACCTCAAAGTCAGGATACATATGTTGAAGCGCCAGAAGTCAATCCGTCCAGTCCGCATGCTGATCCTCCAAGCCCAGCCAAGAGCGACGATTTGACAAGCCCAACCAGGGATACTGTCAATCCGCCAACCCCCTTAAAAGGTGGCGATGATGATATTGTTATCACTGGTCATGGTTTCACTGCCCCTGGCAACCTAGTTGTTTTGTCAAAGCACACTGCGAAGGAGGAATTTACAGCTATGGGCAAAGGGAAGGGGAAGACAGATTTGTCCAGCTTTGTTAACCTTAGCGCCGAGGAACTTCATTCCGGATTCTTAAACCGCCTCTTCACAAGCCGGGATTATGAGGCCGGTTCGGTGAACTTGATGAAGGAGCGTTATGAGGTAATCTTCAAAACACTTTAAATTTGCTTTCAACATATATCAACTCCATAGTAGCCTCCAAGGGCCGGTTTATCTCTTGTAGACAAACCGGGTCTTCTGATATTAAGAATACTTCAACTGAGTAGCCCCCAAGGGCCGGTTTACCTTATCAAGATAAACTAGGACTTTCTGCTAACACTTTGTCTTTATCAACTGCCTTCAACATGGATGTAACCGATCAATTGGGCATTAGCCCCCAAGTGCCAAGTTTAATACTCGTATTGAACTTGGGACTTTAAAATATCCGTTTTAAGAAGCAATCCGCATTAGCCCCCAAGTGCCAAGCGTATAACTTGTTATGCACTTGGGACTTTAAGAGATATTAACCGCTTTATCATCTGATTTTGTAGGCTGATATAAAGGCCAAAGAGTCTCAACTCGCTGATCTTCAAGAAAACATCAAGTCCCAGCAAGAAGAAACCTCTAAAGCCAAAGAGGAGCTAAAGGGCGCTTTGACTGCCATGGAACAATTGAAGGATGGCTTCAAAACTGAATGCACCAACTGGGAAACTAAAAAAGCTGCTCTGTTGAAGCGGGCTGAAGACGCCGAAATAGCTCTTAAACCGGTTGAGGAAGAGCTGACTGGGCTGAAACATCAAGTGAACACCATGACAGCTGCAGTTTTTGGTAAGTACTTTATTATAGCCTGATCTGAAGGGTTGTTCAACTCCGCCAGTTTAACATTAAGTTCTTAAACTGTCTTAGGTAATCGCATTGCTCATCTAGGCGCGGACATGCGGATGAAGATGAAGGTAGCATATACTTTGATTGAACAATTGTATACTGGTGCACAACGAGTCATCTCTGCAGCTTCATACAACAAACCGGCACCCACCTTGATCAAGGATACCTTGGCCAGGCTCTCAATGACTCCTGCTCAGATAGAGGAGTAGAAACGATTGGCAGCCAGAGCGGGCGCTTTACTAGCGCTGACTTGTGCCAAATCATGGATAGCTGACCTGGATCCAGTTGATATCGCCAAGGGCTATCCGGATGAACATGAAAATGGATTAGCATTCGATAATGAAGACCTCAAGGCCTTGACCAAGGAGATGCGTCCGGTAGCAAGTCAGCTGGCTGATGAGGTGAATTTGACTTTGCATCGGTCCTTCTATGATGCCAACAACCATCGAGTTGACACTGCCGTGAAGGAAGTGCAGAATCTTATTCTGCCAATTCGTAAGCACACTTATGCTCTTGACGTTGAACTGTCGAACCTTATAAGTGAAGAGGCTGTCTTTCAAGCTTTAACCCGGATTGACTAGACCACTGTTGACTTCCAGCCACTGGGTGGAGAGGAGGAGGTTGAACCGACGCCTGAAGATCCATCAACATCACGTCAACCTGGTGATGAATCTTGATCCGGCAATCTGGTTATTGTCATAGACTTTGTTCTATAAAAACAATCATTATTTTGGGCCTCAAACGCCTTGTAATAGGCTAGTGAAAATACTTTGGTCTGTGGCTCTGATGCATGACGTTGTTGACCCGCCATGATATTTTCTGTGCTTGATTACACTTTGATAATTTTCATGCGATTCTGATATCTGCATAAATAGAATTGTCCTGACAGTTTACCGTGGACGGGTCATAATGCCCAAGATAAAGCCTAGCTAATAAGCAAAGCGGAATAAATATGAAATAACTCATACCTGTGATATGAAATCACTTAGTTGGCTAACCAACTTTTATTGTAGTAAGGGTGAAGACCCAAATCTTGAGTTGTTATAACTCTCACCATGTAATGATGTTGTGTAATAAGTCATGTCGGGTTACGATGAACACCAGATGATCAAACTGGCGACATATAGTCAAAGCCAGGCCGGGCTTTTTAAACACCGGTTTGATAAGATGGTCTGACAACTTGTAGTTGAAAGCCAAGCCGGGTTAACAAACACCGGGTTATTATGATGACTGAAAAGCCATACCGGGTTAAGAGACACCAGTTCAACATAAAATTCATTCAAAGAGAAAAATCTTGACAAAGGCAAATAAAACCGTGTAGTCGAGGCTTTTCGAGGGCTGCCAGGCCCAAATACGAGGCTTTTCATGGGCTGCCAGGCCACTTAGTTAAACCATTTTGCAAAGCCTTTTAAGATGGACCTCTAACTAAACAATCGTCGTTTTAACTTTGACAAGTTCAGGGTCTATATAAGATTGACTTGTCAAATGTTCGGCGGGTTGTGCCAGGATTACCTGGATAGGAGTGGCTTACTTGATGAAGGCAGGTTAACCTGGGGTTTTAGGTGAATACACCAGGCTTACAAGTCGTGGGTTGATACCCAATTACAAGGGTCCTTTCAAACTCTTTGTTACTTTACACAAAGAGTCCCCAAGTAAATTCGTAAGCTATGCTCATTGGGTGCCTATGTTTGAGCTGTGCATAGCATCCAAACTCTCTTTGGCCCCTTGGGTGTGAAGGTCCCAAGCTGTATTGTGGCATGATAGCCGGTTTAACAGGTAGTACTCCGCTTTGCCAGCTGAAGCCCCCATGTAACTCAAAGGATATTTGAGAAAAAACAGCAGAGGCCCTGCTTATAGCAAAGATGCTAGTTTATTATATTGATCATAATATATACATTGTCGAAATATGTACATAAGATAAGCCTATTGCTCAAGTATAGTAAGGCTGAAGGAGAGCTATGTTCCACGGCCGCCGGGTCTCCTCCTCAGAACTGCATGAGTTTTCTCGAACGTCAATGAGGTAGTATGATCCGTTGTGCAGATTCTTGCTGACCACAAAGGGTCCTTCCCAAGGTGGGGATAACTTGTGCATATCGGTCTGATCCTGGATGAGCCGGAGCACCAAGTCACCTTCTTGAAAGGTTCTTGTTTTAACCCGGCGGCTATGATAACACCGCAGGTGTTGCTGATAAACCGCCGAACAAGCCAAAGCCATGTCCCGTTTTTCATCTAACAGGTCCAACGCCTCCTGGCGTGCTTGCTCATTGTCCGCTTCAACATAATTGGCAACCCGGGGCGAATCATGACGAATATCACTTGGAAGGACCGCCTCTGCCCCGTAAACCATGAAGAAAGGTGTGTAACCCGTTGATCTGTTGGGGGTGGTGTTGATGCTCCATAACACAGAAGGCAATTCTTCCACCCAACAACCCGGCGTCCGCTTTAAAGGAACCATGAGCCGGGGCTTGATACCCTTCAAGATTTCTTGATTGGCTCTCTCAGCTTGACCATTGGACTGGGGGTGCGCCACGGATGCTAAATCAAGCCGGATGTGCTCTCTCTGACAGAAATCCTCCATCTCACCTTTAGAAAGGTTTGTGCCATTATCCGTGATGATGCTGTGTGGAAAGCCAAAGCGGAAGATAATCTTTTTGAGAAATTGAACCGCCGTAGCTGCATCACACTTGCTGACGGGCTCCGCTTCAACCCATTTAGTGAACTTGTCAACCGCCACCAACAGGTGGGTCTTCTTATCCTTGGAGCGCTTAAAGGGCCCCACCATATCAAGCCCCCAAGTGGCAAACGGCCAAGTGATGGGAATCATCCTTAATTCTTGAGCCGGAACATGAGCTCGCGTGAAAACTTCTGACAAGCGTCACACCGCTTTACCAGATCCTCAGCATCAGCATGAGCTGTCAACCAGTAGAACCCATGACGAAAAGCTTTAGCAACCAGGGACTTTGAACCGGCATGATGACCACAATCCCCTTCATGAATTTCCCGTAGAATCTCTTGGCCTTCTTCAGGAGAAACACAATGCTGGAATACGCCTGAAACGCTGCAGCAGTGTAACTCGCCATTGTGAATAACCATGGACTTGGATCGCCGGACTATCTGCCGGGCCAGAACTTCATCGTCTGGTAACTCGCCCTGGTTCATATACGCCAAATATGGAACCGTCCAATCCGGAACAACATGTAAAGCGGCAACCAATTGGGCCTCCGGATAAGGAACAACTAAATCCTTCTCTGTAGGCAACTTAACAGACGGGTTATGCAAGATATCTAAAAAGGTATTGGGAGGTACCGGTTTACGCTGAGATCCCAGCCGGCTTAAAGCGTCTGCTGCTTCGTTTTTGCGTCGATCAATATGCTCAACCTGATACCCTTTGAAGTGACCTGCCACAATATCCACCTCACGTCTGTAAGCCACCATGAGTGGATCCTTAGAATCCCAAGTGCCAGAAACTTGCTGGGCCACCAGATCAGAGTCTCCAAAGCATCGTACCCGGCTTAAATTCATCTCCTTGGCCACACGGAGACCGTGGAGTAAAGCCTCGTACTCAGCTGCATTGTTAGTAAAGGGAAACATTAAATGGAGAACATAACGAATTTTATCACCTCGAGGGGAAGTAAGGACAACTCCAGCCCCGAGCCCTCCAATTGCCTGGATCCATCAAAGTGAATAATCCAGTATGTGTAATCCGGTTTGTCCTCTGGTGCCTGTAACTCGGTCCAATCATTGATGAAGTCAACAAGCGCCTGAGATTTGATGGCTGTTCGAGGCATATACTTCAACCCATGTGGACCAAGCTCAATTGCCCACTTTGCAACCCGGCCAGTTGCCTCCCTGTTCTGAATTATATCGCCCAAAGGAGCTGAACTGACCACTGTAATGGGATGGCCTTGAAAATATTGTTTGAGCTTCCGACTCGCCGTAAAAACCCCATAGACCAGCTTCTGCCAATGCGGATACCGTTGCTTTGACTCGATAAGTACTTTGCTAATATAGTAAACCGACCGTTGAACCGGATACTCCTTCCAGCCTCCTTGCGCTCCACCACAATTGCCACACTGACAGCACGGGCATTAGCAGCCACGTACAATAACAAGGGCTCTTGTCAACCGGAGCAGCAAGGACCGGCGGTTCAGCCAATTGCCGCTTCAAGTCTTCAAACGCCGCATTAGTCGCATCACTCCAGACAAAGGTGTCTGTTTTCTTCAACATCTGATATAGAGGGATCGCCTTCTCTCCCAAGCGGCTGATAAACCGGCTTAGGGCTGCAATTCGACCTGCCAGACGCTGAACATCATTAATGCACGCCGGTTTAGCCAAAGATGTAATCGCTTTGATCTTCTCCGGATTAGCCTCAATGCCTCTGTTGGACACCAGAAAACCTAGAAGCTTGCCTGCCGGAACACCAAAAACACACTTGTCCGGATTGAGCATCATCTTATAAACACGAAGATTGTCAAAGGTCTCCTTGAGATCATCTATCAATGTCTCCTTCTTCCTGGATTTTACTACAATGTCATCCACATAGGCATGAACATTGCGCCCAATCTGAGTGTGAAGACAATTTTGCACACAGCGCTGATAAGTTGCCTGGGCACTCTTGAGCCCAAAGGGCATAGAAACATAGCAGAAGGCTCCAAAGGGAGTGATGAAGGCGGTCTTCTCCTGGTCCTTAACTGCCATTTTGATCTGATGATAACCTGAATAAGCATCCAAGAAACTCAAACGCTCACAACCCGCCATCGCATCAATGATCTGATCAATACGCGGGAGAGCAAAAGGATCGGCCGGACAAGCTTTGTTCAAATCTGTGTAGTCCACACACATGCGCCAAGTGCCGTTTTTCTTAAGAACCAGCACCGGATTAGCCAACCACTCAGGGTGAAACACTTCAACGATAAAACCAGCAGCCAACAGCCGGGCTACCTCCTCACCAATTGCCTTGCGTCTTTCCTCGTTAAAGCGGCGAAGAAACTGCTTGACCGGTTTAAACTTGGGATCAATATTGAGAGTGTGCTCATCGAGTTCCCTCGGTACACCTGGCATGTCAGAAGGCTTCCATGCAAAAATGTCCCGGTTCTCACGGATGAACTCGATGAGCGCGCTTTCCTATTTCGGATCCAGATTTGTGCTGATGCTAAACTGTTTGGATGAATCGCCAGGAACAAAGTCAACAAGTTTAGTCTCATCAGCCGGTTTGAATTTCAGGTTCGGGTCATGCTCAGTGGTGGGCTTCTTCAGAGGGGTCATATCTGCTGGATCAACATTGTCCTTTATAGAACTTCAACTCCTCTGTAGCACAAACCGACTCAGCATAGGCCGCATCACCTTCCTCGCAAGCCAAAGAGATCTTACGACTTCCGTGAATTGTGATGGTCCCCTTGTGACCTGGCATCTTAAGCTGCAAATATATATAACAGGGCCTTGCCATGAACTTTGCATAAGCCGGCCGTCCAAACAGTGCGTGGTACGGGCTCTGGATCTTCACCACTTCAAAGGTCAATGTTTCAGACCGGGAGTCGTGCTCATCTCCAAACACAACCTCCAAAGCGATCTTGCCAACAGGATATGCCGATTTACCTGGTACTACACCATGAAAAATAGTGTTTGACGGTTTAAGACTCTTGTCTGTCAACCCCATGCGACGGAAAGGTTTCATAGTACAGGATGTTGATGCTGCTCCCTCCATCCATCAAGCACCTTGGTGAACTTATAACCTCCCACCTGAGGCGCCACCACCAAAGCTAGATGACCCGGATTGTCAACCCGGGGCGGATGATCCTCTCTGCTCCACACAATGGGCTGCTCGGACCACCGCAAGTAACGTGGCACTGCCGGTTCAACATCATTAACTGCTCTCTTGTGAAGCTTCTGATCACGCTTGCACAAACTAGTAGTGAACACATGATACTGCCCACCATTCAACTGCTTTGGGTGACTCTGATAACCTGACTGCTGCTGATTCCTTGATTATTCTGTTGGTTATTACCACCTTGGTTGTTCTGGTTGCCCTGATTATTCTGAAATCCAGAGTTTGAACCGCCGCCACCATGAAAACCTGGACCTGAACCGCCCAATGGACCCTGATCATACCGAAAGAGATCAGAGTTTTTGAACTCCTTCATAATGTGACAATCTTTCCAAAGATGTGTTGCCGGAATCTCCTTGGTCCCGTGCTTTGGGCAGGGCTGGTTTAACAAATGCTCCAGATTCATCCCGCCACCGCGCTGGGGTGGTTTACCTTTATGATGCTGCACATTAGCGTTAGTCACAAAATCTGAATTATCCGCTTTGCGCTTACCATTATTCCCATGGCCCCCTTGGTTGTGCTGCTGTCCCTTTGCACCGCCATTCTTCTTTCCCTTCTCCGGTTTCTCCTCATCAGAATCAGGATCCTTGGTATTATCATAATCGGCATATTTCACCAAGGCTGCCATAAGGGTTCCCATGTCATTGAAGTGGCGCTTAAGTTGTCCCAACTTCATCTTTAGAGACTTAAACCGGCAATTACGCTCCAACGTTATGATCGCCTGGCCAGCGTTAATCCGGTCCGACGAGTGCAAAACCTCTAAAACCCGGCGCACCCAATGAGTTGTCAACTCGTTCTCTCCTTGAACATAGGCATCCAGATCCACAATGGACATAGGCTTTTTACATGTATCCTTGAAATTTGCTATAAACCGGGCCTTCAATTGGTCCCATGACTTGATGGAGTTAGCTGGTAAGTTCTTCAACCATGTACGGGTTGTTCCCTCCAACATCATCGTGAAGTACTTTGCACAAGCCGCTTCATCCACATCCAGCATCTCCATTGCCATCTCATAACTTTCCACCCGTGCCTCGGGCGGTTGATCCGCGGTGTAATTAGGCACCTTACGTGTACCCTTGAAATCTTTAGGCAGCCGCACATTACGGAGAGCCAGAATGAGACACGGTACTCCCCAGGAACTGAAGGCAAGCCCGGTGCCTCGGTCTACTGACGCTGCTGGCTGAACCGGGGCGGGTTGATAATGACCCGTATATTGTGCTGCTAAAGCGGCCTCCCTTCGTGTTCTGCCATTATCCACCATGTCCCGAGCGCTCACCTCACCATGCGCCGGATTAGGTCCTTGAGGGACAATACGGCGCCACGCACTACTGGACACCTCCGGTTCATCTATATGCCTGCTATAGCTTTTGCTCGGACGTGGGGTCGTGTGAATCCTGTCTCGGCTATACGAGTAAGCCTGCTGCTGCGCCGTAGCAGTTTGAAGAAGATCCCTGGCCCGCCGTGTCTCAACCGCCGCTGGCGATTCACCCTCCATCGGAATAGCTGCCAGCCGGGATGCTACTGCTATCATATTATCCAAAGGGGTAGAGAAGTGACCCGGCAGGGGTGTGGTATACCGCGGAGGGTTGTCTGTCCGTCGAGGTGGACCCATCATCTGAGGTTGATCCGGCGCTCCGGTCCTTGGCACGACATTCCGGTTTACTCCTGCCGGGTTGCTGGCCCCTACCCCTGGCGTATTGAAGAGATTCATCGCATTGTAATCCGCCAGCAAGCGAGATTCATGTCTCCTCCTGAATACTTCATTCGATGCGTTCTGATCCATCAAAAGTCGATAATTCTCGGATTGAATCCTCTTTGCCCGGGCATCTAAAGCGGTCTGTTCCTCAGCCATCCTGGTCTCCTTAGCCGCTAGGTCCTCTTTGGCCTGAGTTATCTGATCCCGTAACTTAGCGACCTCTGCGTTGTGCCGATCTTGAGTCTCCGGGGTAACTGTTGTGGCCAATAACGTTGTTCAGGCATCCAACAAACCGAACAAACTTGAGCCGGCCGGCGCGCGGGGCCTCCTGCCACAGCTGCTGGTCCGGATGCCGCCGCAATAGAATTTTGCAAAGTTGGCTGTGTTCCGGCCATGAAGATTCCAACTCGGTTTGGCGGTTCAAGAAATTCCGGAATACTGGTGCCATCGGAATACCTTCGAACACGCCATCATGAACTTGGTACAGGGACTCGGTTTCGCCGGCGGATGATTCGCCGTCGGAATAAGCGACCGTCTCACCTTCGGACACCGGTTCAGATCCGATCCCGTGGACACATCCCACGAACGCACGCTTCATGGCGGGCTGAATCCGAGCGGGGCTTGCACGCTGAGCCGTCTCGACGAGGTCGGTGCAGATGTCCGGCTCAAGGCCCGGTTCGCCGATCTTGCCAATGAAAACGTGAATTCCGCCAAAGGGGACCCGGTACCCGTACTCAATTGAGCCAGCCTCGGGGCCCCATCCCGCGTCGTCTATGTAGAGCTTGCCGCGACGACTCTTGGTCATCCGGCCAACCACGTACCCTTTGAGTCCTTCAAAGTTGCCCTTCAAGAATTCGAAACCATCATGCGATAGCCTCACGGTGGGTGCCAACTGTCGTGGAAATATCACGTCAGATGTCCTCGTGAAAGGACTTAGTCGTGGAGCCATCGCGACGGGTTAGCTTAAAGGGGTTAAACCGGACAAAGGACACGAGGATTTTATACTAGTTCGGCCCCTTCGATGAAGGTGAAAGCCTACGTCTAGTTGTGTTGGGATTATTGGGGTCTCGATAGCCAGGGAGCAAAACACGCTATGCCTGGCTCTCGAGTTGTTGTTCCTTGTCCTTGAACCGCCGCCGGGTCGTCCCCTTATATACACGGGTTGACGCCCGGCCGGTTTACAGAGTCCTGAGGCCGGCTCATACAAGTGTCCGGCTCGGTCTCTCCTTTCTTAACTTACAATACAAGTTACATACCATGGTGGTTAACCATTATGGGCCCTAATCCGCCTTTGGGCTCCGGGCCTCTAAGATTCATTAGTAAGCGCCATCTTCTTGGTCTTCGTGGGCTTCAATATAGTTGAAGGTGAACCGGCCCCTCCTGGGCGGTTTACACTCAGTAGTTATATCCCCAACACAAATGACGGTGTGCTCTCCAGCGGGTGCTTTTTAATAAGAAGGTGATGACTCAACATAAAAGTAAATAGATAGGCCCTTCGCAGAGGGAAGCAGGGATTTGTAGAGGTGCCAGAGCTCGATTTTAAAATAGAGATTGAATAACATTTTGAGCGGCATACTTTCACTGTCAACGCAACAACTATGAGATGGCGATATCTTCCATACGACATGCATTATAGGCAGTTCCCAAACAGAATGGTAAAAGTTTATACTCCCCCTCCACTAACAAGCATCAATCCATGGCTTGCTCGAAACAACGAGTGCCTCCAACTAACAACAGCCCTGGGGGAGTTTTGTTTAATTATATTGATTTGCTTTGATCCTTTTGGATAATGGGCCTGGGCATCCCGGTTACCGGCCCTTTCTCGTGAATGAGGAGCGGAGTCCACTCTTCTTGAGAATAACCCACCTAGCATGGAAGATATAGGCAGCCCTAGTCGAAACATGAGCTTCTCGAGCATATAAAACAGAATTTCATTTGAAGGTTTGGAGTTTGGCACATACAAATTTACTTGGAACGGCAGGTAGATACCGCATATAGGAAGCTAGGGTGGACTCATATGGAATAACTTTGGGGTTTATGGAGTTTGGATGCACAAGCAGTATTCCCGCTTAGTACAGGTGAAGGCTAGCAAAAGACTGGGAAGCGACCAACTGAGAGAGTGACAATAGTCATGAACATGCATTAAAATTAATTCACACCGAATACAAACATGAGTAGGATATAATCCACCATGAACATAAATATCGTGAAGGCTATGTTGATTTGTTTCAACTACATGCGTGAACATTTGCCAAGTCGAGTCACTCATTTTCTTCAAAGGAGGATACCATCTCATTATACCACATCATAATCATTCTAATAGCATGTTGGCACGCAAGGTAAAACCATTATAACTCATAGTTAATCAAGCATGGCACAAGCAACTATAATCTCTAAGTGTCATTGCAAATATGTTTACTTCATAATAAGCTGAATCAGGAACGATGAACTCATCATATTTACAAAAACAAGAGAGGTCGAGTTCATACCAGCTTTTCTCATCTTAATCAGTCCATCATATATCGTCATTATTTCCTTTCACTTGCACGACCGAATGGTGTGTATAATAATAATAGTGCACGTGCATTGGACTAAGCTGGAATCTGCAAGCATTCAACTCAAGAGAGAAGACAAATAATATGGGCTCTAAGTTAAATAAACAATCATGCATATGAGAGCCACTAAACATTTTCAATATGGCCTTCTACTCTTGATCCCCAAAGGAAAGAAAAGACAATAGAACTATTTACACGGGAAAGCCCCCAACAAGTAAGAAGAAGGAGAAATCTTTTTGGGTTCTCATTTTAATTTCTACTACAAGCATGGAAAATAAGCTAACTAATTTTTTTGGTTTTTCTTAATGTTTATCAAACACACAAGAACAAAAACTAGAAAAAGAAAATTAAACTAACATGGATAATACAATGAAAGAGTATGAGCACCGACGACTAAAATTGTGTGTGAACATGAATGTAAAGTCGGTGAGAAATACGTACTCCCCCAAGCTTAGGCTTTTGGCCTAAGTTGGTCTATGGCCATGGGCCGTGGCTACTCTCCCCGGTATACTGAGGGGTGTAATCAGGATACCACTGGCTGGCCATCTCCTCCGAATCCCACTGCAGGTTCCGGCTCAGGCTCAGGTTCTGGAGTGGATGCTTGGCCTTGATGAGCGTACACTGCTTCCGGCGTGACAAGAAAATTATCTGCAATCAAATCAAACAACAGAGGTGCATGCAAAATAATAGTCTCATTGTGTTTCTTATTAAATCTCAGGTTATACAAGAGCATCCTTTCTTTGTTATCAACAATGAACTCATGTGCTACCATGCTCTTGTAATCTAAAATGTATGGAGGCAATTTTGTCTCCTCTTTCTCATGGTGCCTAATAGGTATCTCAAAATGTCTAGCAAGACGTGCAGCATAGAGACCTCCAAAGATGGGGCCTTTTGTACGATTCAGGCTTAGCCATTTAGCAATGATGGCACCCATACTAAAACTATTATCTCCAAACAAGGTATGGTGAAGAATAATAATATCAGGAACATTGAAGTTTCCACTATTTCCATGACCAATCAAGCATCTACTAGCAAATATGGCAAAGTAGCATAAAACAGGAAAGTGTATGCTAGAGATTCTCGCATCGGAACCCTTCTTTGGATCCCCTACAGTGATAGTGTTAATAAAGCCATCCACAGCCTTACGATGGGGTTCATCTAATTTTCCTACAAAGGGTATCCTACATACCGTGCAAAAATTACGTAAAGACATTTCCCTGAATTCATCATATAAATGAAATGATACTGAAGGTGGTGATTTCTTAGGATAATAATAAAAGTTCCGCATGAAATTATTGGTGAGTAAGAGATACTGATCGATCCAGTCGTGGAGGAAGTCGGTGATGCCTGCATTTTCAACCAAGGAATAAATGTCTTCATGAATACCGGCTTCTCTTAAGAAAACATCGCATGGCCATTCACACGACCGTACTTCCACTATGCGAGGAAGATTATACTTGGCCTTTTCCTTCTCTTTAGCTTGTTTTTCCTGGGAGCCTTGGCTAGAAGAGCCCCTCAAAAATCTCCTTAACATTTTATGAAAAATTCTGAAATTTTTAATAACTTCAAAATAAAAGTGAATAAAACTGAACAAGATTGATAGCAACTACTCCTACAAGTGCCTAGAGCCTATATCATGCATTAGAACTACTTGGGCCCTCATAAATTTAAAATGAAAGCTCAAGAACATGGTCACCTATGCAGAATTTTTTTGCAATGAATAGAGCACTAGAACAAAAACTAATTGGACCAATGGAGGAGTCACATACCAAGCAACAATCTCCCAAAGCAGTTTTGTGAATGGAGCTTTGAGCAAGGAGATCAAAAATCGCAGCAAAATGAGCTAAAACTCGTGGTTGAGCTGGATGGGGATTTTTTGGGGAAGAAGATGGAGTGTGTGGGTGCTCGCATAAGTGGAGGGGGGCCACCTGTGGCCCACGAGAGAGGGGGACGCACCCAGGGGGGTGGGCGCGCCCTCCACTCTCGTGGCCTGGTGCTTGCCCCTCCTGCAGTGATTTCAGTGCCTAAAATTCTCAAATATTCCATAAAAAATCATACTAAATTTGCAGGGCATTTGGAGCACTTTTATTTTCAGGATATTTTTATTGCACGGATAAATCAGAAAACAGACGGACAATACTAATTTTGCTTTATTTAATCTAAATAACAGAAAGTAAAAGGAGGGTACAGAAGGTTGTGCCTTCTAGTTTCATCCATCTCATGATCATCAAAATGAATCCACTAACAAGGTTGATCAAGTCTTGTTAACAAACTCATTTCGAATAACACAGAACCGGAGAAATTTCGAATAACACTAGGTTACCTCAACGGGGATATGAAAATCCCCAACAATAAGAATATCATACTTTTTCTTGACAATAGGGAGAGGAAATTCAAAACCTCCAATAATAATAGTTGGAACTTTTCCAATAGAATTGATGCTATGAACTTGAGATTGTTTCCTCGGAGGGTGTACCGTATGCTCATTACCATTAACATGAAAACTGGCATTGCCTTTGTTGCAATCAATAATAGCCCCTGCAGTATTCAAAAAGGGTCTACCAAGGATAATCGACATACTATCGTCCTCGGGAATATCAAGAATAACAAAGTTTGTTAAGATAGTGACATTTGCAACCACAACAGGCACATCCTCACAAATGCCGATAGGTATATCAGTTGATTTATCAGCCATTTGCAAAGATATTTTAGTAGGTGTCAACTTATTCAATTCAAGTCTACGATATAAAGAGAGAGGCATAACACTAACACCGGCCCTAAGATCACATAAAGCAGTTCTAACATAATTTCTTTTAATGGAGCATGGTATGGTTGGTACCCCCGAATCTCCAAGTTTCTTTGGTATTCCACCCTTAAAAGTGTAATTAGCAAGCATGGTGGAAATTTCAGCTTCCGGTATCTTTCTTTTATTTGTAATGATATCCTTCATATACTTAGCATAAGGATTTACTTTAAGCATACCAGTTAAGCGCATACATAAGAAGATAGGACTAATCATTTCAGCAAAGCGCTATAAATCCTCATCATCCTTTGTGGATGGTTTAGGAGGAAAGGGCATGGGTTTCTGAACCGATGGTTCTCTTTCTTTACCGTGCTTCCTAGCAACAAAATCTCTCTTATCATAACGTTGATTCTTTGATTGTGGGTTATCAAGATCAACAACAGGTTCAGCTTCCACTTCATTATTTTTGCTAGGTTGAGCATCAACATGAACATTATCATTAACATTATCGCTAGGTTCATGTTCATCACCTGATTGTGTTTCAGCATCAGAAATAGAAATATCATTTGGATTCTAAGGTGTGTCTACAATAGGTTCACTAGAAGCATGCAAAGTCCTATCGTTTTTCTTTTTCTTCTTTTTGGAAGAACTAGGTGCCTCTAAATTGTTTCTCTGAGAATCTTGCTCGATTCTCTCAGGGTGGCCTTCAGGATACAAAGGTTCCTGAGTCATTCTACCAGTTCTAATAGCCACTCTAACAGCAAAATCAGGTTTATTATTTCATTCATCAATCAAATCATTTTGAGCTTTAAGTACTTGCTCAGCTTGAGTAGCAACCATAGACACATATTTGCTAATGAGTTTAAGTTCACCTTTAACTCTAGCCATACAATCACTCACGCGTCCTATCTCGAAAGCATTATTCTTTAATTCTCTACCAACATAAGCATTAAAACTTTCTTGTCTATCCATAAAGTTATCAAATTCATCTAAGCATGATCTATGAAATTTAGTAGAGGGAATTTCAACCTTATCATATCTATAGAGAGAATTTACCTTTACTACCTGTGTCGGGTTATCAAGACAATGTGCTCCTTCAACAGGCGGTATATTAAGACCTTGTATTTCTTCAATAGCTGGTAAATTCTTAACATCTTTAGCTTTTATACCTTTTTCTTTCATTGATTTCTTTGCCTCTTGCATATCTTCAGGACTGAGAAATAGAACGCCTCTCTTCTTAGGAATAGGCTCAGGAGTTGGCTCAGTTGGCTCAGGGATTGCCTCAGGAATTGGCTAAGGAAGAGTCCAATTATTTTCATTAGTCAACATATTATTCAATAGTAATTCAGCTTCATCGACTGTTCTTTCCCTGAAAACACAACCAGCACAACTATCCAAGTAGTCCTTGGAAGCATCAGTTAGTCCATTATAAAAGATATCAAGTATTTCATTTTTCTTAAGAGGATGATCAGGTAAAGCATTAAGTAATCGGAGAAGCCTCCCCCAAGCTTGTGGGAGACTCTCTTCTTTGATTTGCACAAAATTATATATTTCCCAGAAGGAAGCTTGTTTCTTATGGGCAGGGAAATATTTAGCAGAGAAGTAACAAATCATATCCTGGGGACTACGCAGACAACCAGGAGCAAGAGAATTAAACCAAGTCTTAGCATCACCCTTTAATGAGAACGGTAATATCTTAAGGATATAGAAATAGCTATATTTAACATCATTAGTAAAAAGGGTGGCTATATCATTCAACTTGGTAAGATGTGCCACAACAGTTTCAGATTCAAGTCCATAAAAAGGATCAGATTCAATCAAAGTAATTATCTCAGGATCAACAGAGAATTCATAATCCTTATCAGTAACACAGATAGGTGAAGTAGCAAAAGCAGGGTCAGGTTTTATTCTAGCATTAAGAGACTGCTGCTTCCTTTTAGCTAATAATTTCTTAAGATCATATCTATCTTTACAAGCAAAGGTAGCTCCAGCAGCTTCCTCATTCATAACATAACCCTCAGGAACAACAAGTAATTCATAATCAGGGGGATAACTTTCATCATCACTATCATCAATAATAGTATCTTCAATAATTTCATTCTCTCTAACCCTAGCAAGTTGTTCATCAAGAAATTCACCTAATGGCAAAGTGGTATCACGCACAGAAGTAGTTTCATCATAAGTATCATGCATAGAAGAAGTGGCATCATCAATAACATGAAACATATCAGAATTCATAGCAGTAGCAGGTTTAGGTGTCGCAAACTTACTCATAACAGAAGGAGAATCTAGTGCAGAGCTAGATGGCAGTTCCTTACCTCCCCTCGTAGTTGAGGGAAAAATCTTAGTTTTTGCGTCTTTCAAGTTCTTCATAGTGATCAACAGATATAAATCCCAAGTGACTCAGAGAATAGTGCTAAGCTCCCCGGCAACGGTGCCAGAAATTAGTCTTGATAACCCACAAGTGTAGGGGATCGCAACAGCTTTCGAGGGTAAAGTATTCAACCCAAATTTATTGATTCGACAAAGGGGAGCCAAAGAATATTATTGAGTATTAGCAGTTGAGTTGTCAATTCAACCACACCTGGATAACTTAGTATCTGCAGCAAAGTATTTAGTAGCAAAGTAGTGTGATAATAAAGGTAACAGTGGCAAAAGTAATAGTTTTGGGTTTTGTAGTAATTGTAACTATAGCAACGGAAAAGTAAATAAGCGAAGCACAAGATGTGAAAAGCTCGTAGGCATTGGATCAGTGATGGATAATTATGTCGGATGCGATTCCTCATGTAATAGCTATAACACAGGGTGACCCAGAACTAGCTCCAATTCATCAATGTAATGTAGGCATGTATTCTGAATATAGTCATACATGCTTATGGAAAAGAACTTGCATGACATCTTTTGTCCTACCCTCCCGTGGCAGCGGGGTCCTTACGGAAACTAAGGGATATTAAGGCCTCCTTTTAATAGAGAACCGGAACAAAGCATTAGCACATAGTGAATACATGAACTTCTCAAACTACGGGGATCACCGAGAAGTATCCCGATTATTGTCACTTCGGGGTTGTTGGATCATAACACATAATAGGTGACTATAGACTTGCAAGATAGGACCAAGAACACACATATATTCATGAAAACATAATAGGTTCAGATCTGAAATCATGGCACTCAGGCCCTAGTGACAAGCATTAAGCATAGAAAAGTCATAGCAACATCAATCTCAGAACATAGTGGATACTAGGGATCAAACCCTAACAAAACTAACTTGATTACATGGTAAATCTCATCCAACCCATCACTGTCCAGCAAGCCTATGATGGAATTACTCATGCACGGCGGCGAGCATCATGAAATTGGTGATGGAGGATGGTTGATGATGACGACGGCGACGAATCCCCCTCTCCGGAGCCCCGAATGGACTCCAGATCAGCCCTCTCGAGAGAGATTAGGGCTTGGCGGCGGCTCCGTATCATAAAACGCGATGAAACTTCCTCTCTGATTTTTTTTCTTCGTGAGACGGAATATATGGAGTTGGAGTTGAGGTATGCGGAGCCTCAGGGGGCCCACGAGATAGGGGGGCACGCCCAGAGGGGGTGGACGCGCCCCCCACCCTCGTGGACGGGGTGTGGGCCCCCTGGTCTTGATTCTTTCGCCAGTATTTTTATTTTTTCTGAAACTTGCCTCCGAGGATTTTCAGGACATTCCGAGAACTTTTGTTTTCTATAGATAAAACAACATCATGGCAGTTCTGCTGAAAACAGCGTCAGTCCGGGTAAGTTTCATTCAAATCATGCAAGTTAGAGTCCAAAACAATGGCAAAAGTGTTTGGAAAAGTAGATACGTTGGAGACGTATCACTCTAGTATGACACGTGCGCGCCTCTACATTGACCAGTATGTACGTACACGTTCATAATTACAATGACAACGCTACGTATGCTTCGACCAGGTGGGTCCCGACTGTCAGGCACTTCCTTGCGTGCGAAGATGTAGCTGGTGTGTCCCAGCAGTCAGGGGGCGAATCGTTTTTTTCGCGTAATATGGATGCACTTCCTTGTGTGCGAAGATGTAGCTGGTGGGTCCCAACAGTCAGGGGGAAATGTTTTTTACGCGAAATATGGTGGCCCGTTCGGTGGGTCCCTGCTGTCAGGTGGAGGAATAATTATTTTGCGCGTAATAAGGAGGCACTTCCTTGTTGCGTCCGTGGACACAGCTGTCAGCCTCTGCACGTACAGTACTCTTCTGATGGAAGTCGTTCCTTGACCACGTTGACCACGCCATGCCGAGAGCACCGGGGCAGTGGACAACGGCAAGGCCTAGGAAGGGGACGCCACGGAGCCGGGGAAGACGCGGCAGTGGAAGCCCACAAGGAGAGGGGTACGAGGGTTCACTGGTTTGGCTGCGGTGTGAGGTTGCCGTCACCGCAGAATAACAGGGGGTGTGAGTGAGTGGATGGCCTGGCCAGCGATGGGAGTAGTAGGGGGCGGTGAGGCCTCCACGGCATCACAACTGGCCATGGGAGGGAGGAGCACGCGGCACGACCGGCGCTGCTTTGGGCGGCTGGAGCAAGATGACCAGAGGTTGAAGAAGCACTACGGCCGTTGGATGGACATCGTATGGTCATTGCAGCTAGAATCATTTATATTGACTAAGATGACAAAGCCCTTGGCACGCGTCAACTTAGTAGGCCCACAGGTCAGCCTCGGAAACGGTGCGCCCCAGATGTCAGGGGAAGGAATCATTTTTTGGGCGGCTGAAGCAAGAATATCCGAGATTGAAGAAGAATCACGACATCCGTTGGATGGACATCCAACGGCCACTGCTGCTAGAAACGTGTGTTGACTATAAGTTGACAAAGCCTTGCATACGCGTCAACTTAATTTTTTTAGGGGGCGCATCAACTTAGAAGCCCACAAGTGTGTGGCAAAGATCATATAGCCCATTTGCGATTTGTAAGAATGTACAACCTATTTTTGAATTCTAATGGAATTTACTACAACCCATTTACAATTTGTTAAAAGTACAACCCATTTTCTAGCTAGGACAACGATTAATAATTTCAGCCAACCGCTCAAAACAGAATTCAAAAAAAATTCCCACATTTTGATGTGATACGAAATATTTTTATCCGAACTTTCTAGTCAGATTAAATATAATTTCAAAATAAAGTTGTATTATATCAAAATCCAACAAAATATTACGCGTGCAACAAGTAATGAAATTAAAATTTTCAAATTCCAAAAATAATATATTTTTTAAACTAATTACGCGTTTGGTTCATTTTTCTATAGTTACAGCCCAATTATTATAATTACATCCCATTTATTATTTCTTAAAATCCATTTTTTGTTAAGCCTAATGCATCCCTCCTAGGAAAGATTTGCAGCCCAGCGGGGCGGAGAATAACAAGTTGACCCGGATATTGTGTACAACTGTCGGCCCAATTGCATTGCTGATGTTGGAAAAAAAGGTATGTGTAGTACAGTACAACCTTACATGGTTACTCAACCCACATTCAGCAGTGCTGGAAAGGCCCAAACAAGGCTTTTATACAAATTTTGGAAGTCAATGAGCTCAATTAATAACTTAAGAAAAAAGTTAGAGTATAGTGGAACCTAATTGAAAGCCATCATGAGCAAAGAAATAATTCAACGGGTCCCACTTGTGCTTGTGTGAGTGTGTGTGTGAGAGAGAGAGAGAGGGAGAGAGAGACCCATCGGTTGATGCTCATAAATACATCTTTCAGCCATATGGATTGCTGATGCTCAGTAAAAACTTGTAGAGTTGACACAATCATATAGAACATCATAGCACACTGAACTTGCATACAAAAATTTCACGCAGGCAGCACAATCAGGGTGGAAGCGGTGGATTGCTACGGGTAGGGCTATGTTGAAACCAAAGAACTCGTACATAACGGTTCATCGTCTTTATCAATGACAGGGAAATATCTTGAATGTTGTGCAAAGAAAACAGACAGACAACACAATAAGTTCTGCTAGCACATTAAGTTGATGTACAACCCTTTCTAAAAAAAGTTCAGGTACAAAATTGGAACATGTCACAACCAAATGTACTGGCACATCAATGCTTCACACCCATAGCTCAGATTTAACTAGTATATGACAAGATTCAGTTGTTACCTCAAATTAGAGCACATCCAGGCAGCCAACTCTGCCTCTTCTCCCAAAGAAGCAGTGGCCTTCGTCGTGCGATGGAGTAGGCCCTGTGCCATCCATTGTTCCGAGCAACACGGCGAAAGTCTGACATTGACTCCTGTAATGGTCCTCGTCGACGGACCCTGGCACCAGCAGCAGCTTCAGGACTTCGATTGATGGATTGACCACTTCTTCGGCATGCATGAACACTCGATACAGGTACATCCCTAACGTGGTCCGCGGCGGCCTTGGTGGTGATGAATAGTACAACCTCGGTTCCTGCACCGATATCTCAACACCAATCACCTTCGATATGGTGGATGGCTTCTTCATCCATGCCATAACCGTTAGAGCCCAACTGTCTGGAGGAACAAACATACTTATGAGCTCACCTCCAAGGTCGTTGATAGGCTCATTCATGGACTTGCTGTTCCAAGCACGTGGAGGCATGCCGTGGAAGGTAAGCTTTGTTAAAATCTCAAACTCAGAGGGCACCGGTGACATGATAGTGCGCTTGAGTATAGGGAGTACAGGAGAAGGATTTGGGGGAACTGGAGTAGGAATCAAGATTCTAGAGGTGGGGGAGGGGCGAGAGATTGGGGATGAAAAGGTAGCATGAATTTCGAACACGCGCTAATATGATCTCGACGCGCAAGAACACGAAAACATTGGTGGCGCCAACATGTCGGCCTAAGAGTCCTCATTATTTATTTTTTCGAGAGCCCGACCTTTTTTTAGGATCTTTTGAGAGCCCGGTCTGAGATTACTCGGCCCATATTCAACAACACCTCACTGGCCCGAACAAGTGTACACCATCGAAAAGACACTGAGCTAAAATTATAACTTGAAAAAAGGAGATATACTCTGAACACTGGAAAATGGTGATGCCCTCATTTAGCCCACCAGCAGTTCAAGGCAATAAAAAGTTCGAAACAATGATATATACAACATTCAAACACTGACTAGTGACTACTATTGACATAAACAGCAAGACATGATAGTTCATAAGAAGTCTTGCTACACCACCAAAACACACCCATCCGCAGCGCTCAGACTCTCGTGATCCAGACGAGAATGACATTCTAAATAGAGGCAACTATTACATAGTAAGAGTGACATAGACGGTGATGACCAAATTGCAAGGAATATGCATAACAAAAGAGAGAACTACCCATCCAGAACAAGGAGCAAAGACAACAAGTCATTCAAAGAGGGATGATCCAACACCATCTAATTTGCAGCCCTACTTCAGCGACCAGTGATCCGGAGACACCGGTACTCCTCCCTTTTGATGCAACTACCCAATTACCTATCAACCTGAAGGCTTGAACCACATCACTGCCTATCATACTTGAGACATCCAAGGATCAAAGTTAATCCAGATGCATTTGTCATTCTCACCTTTTTTGGCTACAGGCTGTATCATTGACAATCAGGTGAGTTTGCTCCCGAACTCCTAGGGCTCGCCAACTAGACACAGTTTCCCATAGCAAATAGAGCCTCTCTGCCATCAAGGTTCTTGCCAACGGTGATCTCTTGGTTAATCGGATAATTGAGTCCGAGAAACAAAGAGTGTGAACCAAGGCTGTTTACCCACCTCCAACTCAAAAATTCTGAAGGCCCCAACAAGCTGGTATCCTGCTCATAGACATAACAGCCACTATCTGGATACTCACGTATTTCATGGTGCTTGTATACAGTGGGGTTTTGCAATATAACTTTTTCCGCTCATGTGTCCGAATGATCATCAGTCTTTTGCCGTCGTTTGATCGAGCGAGGAACCAGTTGTGCTTCCCTGTTTTTGGCAAAGGTGGTGTGATTACAAAGGGCAGTAAGTGTAAGGACACTACATCATATCAAAAAGGACATGCATTGTTAATGTAAGATCAACATTGTTCAGAGTATGAGTAGGATAATGCAAGAAGCAACATTGATATGTCCCTGTTGGAACTAGGAGGAAAATACAAGGAAATGTATATTGGGTTCAAAAATATAGAAGTGCCATGCATGGTTATACTCATGTTATCTCGCAATCGATTCTTCACAGGAAACTACCATGTCATGCATGTTATGTAATCATGTTCTGTCCTCACAAACAAATTCTTCAAGGTAACTAACAGACCATGCATTGTTATATACTCGTGTTCTGTGGGCAATTTTTTTGTGAGGATATTATTCTAGCCATTGATTGTTGAAGGGCGAATATGGCTATGTACACATGGTAAGCATTACATGATTTCACTACTTCCAAATATAGAGTTCTCCATATGCACATTTACTTCCCTAATATATGGTTAGATGAAACCAATAGTGTGGTGCATGTTTCTACATCATGAAAATGAGGAAACTAACATGGCCATTGATACACACTCATATTTAGTAGTAGTATATAGATTACTGTAAAATAAGGAGAATATCCATATATTCCTAACCGTTTGATTATTCAGGGTTACAAATTGGCTGTAATGACATGGTCACAATCGCATGAATTAACTCATTTTAAATATAGCTGATTTTCGTTGTCTCTAATACATTGCCATAGTTCTATTCAAATTCTGCTCAAACAGGGATATGCCAATCATCACAAAAAGTTCAAACAGTGTCATGGCGTCATCATTAACATTAGACGGAAACAACTTACACACATCGTCCCAGCAATACGTGGTGCCATCCTCTTTGTCGATCACGTAGATGATGAATTTGTGTTCAATAGCATCATAGAAGTGTGTGTCAGCTTTGACGGTGATCCACTGCGAGCTGAGTTGTCTCCAGCTAAAGAAGGCATCGACGTAAAGATAGGCAAGTCCACGGTCGAACAAGGCAATTAGCTTGAAGTCTGCGTAATTCGCATGTCGTGTGGGCACTTGGCAAATTATAACTTCTGCAAAACATGGTCCATCCAACTGATGTGGTAATCTAGATGACTTGGACCGCGATGGTAGAACTCTATATAATCCAACGAAGGAAGGATAATCTCGTGGAAGGTATGGAAGTTCACGAACACCAACTTTTTCCCGTCTTCTCTGACGGCAGCCATCCAGTGGGAGTTCATGCCGACCTAGTACATACCTGCCAAGAAGTTTCGGGCGATGGTGATCGGATCGAAGTCGAGGGAAATGATGTACGGCGACCCACTACATACCTGCAAAGAAGTTTCGGCTAATGGAAATCGGATTGAAGTCAAGGGGCATCATGTACACCTCCGTATCATGGTGAGCAAATCTCGCAAGACCAGATAGCAGCAAGTAGGCTGTCTTGAAAAGCTTAGGCCTCACTTCGACGATGGCCATGTGCATGTCCCTCGAGCATCTAGACAACCGCAGGGCGCTCAACATATCCATACACGAACAACAGAGGTCGAGGATGTCACTAGGGAGATTGCTCCAACCGCGGCTCATATGGATTCTTCATGGTTCGCGTTCAGCCATGGTGGAGTTTTTAAGGTGGGGGTTTTGGGGGGCTTGATTTACGGGGGAGAAGGCTGTTGGTGCTGGAGCGGCTAGCGAGGGTATAGTGGTACTGGGGGAGGCGAGCGAGGCGACGGTACGCGGGGGCACAGTGAGATTGAGATGGAGATGGAGATGGAGTGGTGCTAGGGGAGGGGAGAGAGAGACGAGGCAAGGCATGCTAATGTGCTATATAGCAGCGGTGACACACTGCATAGTGCACAGGGTGAGGCTGACTTTGGTAACCCGAACACGCCACCTGGACTAGTGTCAGGCGCAGGGTGTTGTAACTTCACTGTGAGGACCGGATGAATAGTATTTTGACCATCAAGTGTACCATAGTTGTACTACTACTACTAGTAGTAGGAACATGAGTACTCCAGTACTATATAGCGGAAATAGGTCTCCCATGCTAGCATGCCTTTGCGTTCACTTCATCCTCCAGGTATCATCCATATTGCGAGCAGAACCAAATTCTCGTGCATGCGGAAGCGCAAAGATGGGCCTTTTCTTTTTTGAGGATAAACGTGTATTCCTTAACCAGAGAATGTTGTGTCTCCCACGCACGCGCCAATATCCATCTGAACCAGCTACGACACATTTTTTATAGGTTTGCATAGGTCCCACCTATTAGGAAAGGTGTATAAATAAAAATGAATCATAAAATGTCTCGCCATGATGATTCGAAAGAGTGACCTCAACTAGCCAGTGGCACATGTAGCGCTAGAAGGATGGGCACGTACACAAACATGTACGACTCCTCAGTCTACCCGCATAGCCTTTTCGTTTAGTCTACCTAGTCGTCTAATCAACTATCTCCATGCCACTTCTCCCATTTACTTCTCCATCGGGAACCGATTTTCCTCGGCTTCTTCACCTCTCCTTCGTCTTCATTTGCATCCAAACCCCACAACATTCACATTGTTTTAACCTCTTCACATACTCCTAGAGTAATTACGAAGCCCCTTGAAATAATCATCTACTTCAGTTAGACTAGCCATCTAATCCTAATTCTCCAAACCACAGCTCTCCGTTCCAGCGGTTCCAAATGGCAAAAGAGATCAAGATGCAGGTTTTTAGCATCCAACATGTCCTCGTCGAGGGCTCGTTGAGCATAGTTGCCACTGTCACCAAGCACCCAAGGGTTGTTCGGAAGTGAATCAATAATGTATCCAACTCGCTCGAAAAGGTAGAGATGAAGGTCATCGGTCTCGACGCAGAGTACACGGAGCGTGCCACTGGGAAGATCCAACGCACCACCGTCCTTCAGCTGTGCCTTGAAGATGATGTTTTGTTGTACCACATCATACATGTGCCCTCCATACCAGGTGAGCTTCACAATTTCTTTTCTCGGGAGGACATATACTTCTGTGGGTCAGCCATCGAAGCGGAGAAACAGAAGTTGGCGTCGTACAACCTTGATGTGAAAAGCATCGCTGCCCTACAAACCAGAATCAAAATTCATGTAGAAGATTGTTATAAACAGACACCATCCCTATTCGACATAGCAAATTTTGTGCCTGGTACAAATCTTCAGAAGGGTGACGAGACGCTGGCATTAAGGTTGTCTGGATGGGAGAATTATCCCTTGACGTACGAGCGGATAAAATATGTTGCCCTCGATGCCCGTGTGAGTTATGAGATAGCTGCAAGGTCCAAAGAGCTTGTTGCGAAGCCGTCTCCCACAGAAAATGAGAAGAAGAAGAAGAAGAAGAATTTCCTCTCTTGTAAAAAAAAGTATTCCCTCTTGGTGTATATCGATATAGATGGACTATTTCGATGGTGTGCATTTCTTTGGAACACGTAGTAGTGTGGGTCTGCTTGACTATAAGAAACTATTTATCCGCCTAGCTTTCTTTACTACTCCGCGGTATGCAATGCTGTGTCCGTAGACATGACAACTTGTCCATGGAAGTTCAACTCCGGCGACCATCACATTTCAACCACTGCCACTCGTGATTCCCACGATGCCGCTCCAACCCACGGCACCACATCCCTCGACGTGCCCCTCAGCCCTCTCGGCCGCACCGCCCCTCTGTCTTTCTGTGCATGACATGTGGGCCACCTGAAATGCGGCGAGCATCAAGTTTCTACCACAGCAACACGCGATTCCCACGACGCTGCTCGATCCCATGACACCACACGTCCCCTGACCTGCGGCTCACCCCTCTCAGCCCCACTGCCCCTCTGCCTTCAGGAGCATTACATGTGGACCAGCCACCTATCGGGTCCACATGTTATTGACTCAAAGGCAGGTGTAGTAAGGCGTTGAAGCTCGGTCCAAAGGGCCCAGAGAGGGAAATGTAACTCCTGCGCCAGGCCTTGTGGTGTTACCGCTGCACGAACTGGTGCCAAACTCGAGATTTGTTTCTTTACTATACATGGACGGAATGATTTAATGGACATTGTAATCTCAACATGTTATGAGGAGCTCTAAATTTGAATTTGAAACGTATAAAACGAAAAAATTCAAAACAAATAAACTGGGAGAGAGGGAGTATACCGTAGGATGTATGCCATATGAAAGAAGTCCCCTGGTTTGTCACCGTGAAGATGCGGTTAGAAAGGAGCACAACGTCTTCGTACTTGTAAGGCAACAAATGGGCCGCGGACAGCATGGTCCACCTTTGACCGCCATGTGCAAGGTTCATGCTATCTTCTTCGATCTCATTGTGGTTCCATCGTACCATTCAGGCGGTGGCCTGTTGCATGGCTGATCGCAATGTTGGACAAAGGTTCTATAGGAACGGTGTTACCATTGTAAATGTTGTGCAAAATGATGTTGGTACCCTCTCGTACATAGGCAAGCCAATCTCCACTTGCACATAGCCTAACCTGTGAAACAGTGGGGAGGGGGAGTATTAGGAAATGGACACGGAAGTAGTCTTTAGAATGCATTTACTACGTGATCAAACTCCTCTTACCTGCTCATTGGAGGAAATTCGAGTGCCCCTCAACATCGGCATCTCAAGGGGCGTCAACTTGCAACTACGGCCACGTCGTGCTGGAGAGACCCCCAAGGAAACATCCTCGTGCGTAGCACGGAACATCAAGATGCATTTGTATGAGTATTTTATCTTGTGAGAGAAAAGGATGAATGAGGGAAGGCCTTATTTGCAAATGTGGAGAGGGGTGTAGGTATCTTTTTGCAAAATTGCCATAGTTTTCTTCTTGTCCGTCAGATATAAATCGGACAACCTATATTACAGGATGGTAGGCACACCATCATCACCAACTCTATATTTTTATAAGACTAGCAAGATGCCCGTGCGTTGCACGGAACATCAAGATCTTGTGGGAGAAAATGATGAACGAGGGAAGGCCTTATCTGCAAATGTGGAGAGGAGTGCGGGTAAATTGTCATAGTTTCCTTCCTATCCATACGATATAGATCGGACGGCCTATATTGCAGGATGGCAGGCACACCATCATCACCAACTCTTCTTTTTATAAGAGTATATATCCTGCTAGTATATGAGTACTATCAAGATGCTCATGCGTTGCACGGAACATCAAGATGCATTTCTATACCCCTATATAGTGTGCGAGTAACTTTGAAAGATGGTCGCTGGATGAAGCTAATCCGACAGTGCAGAGATGGGAAATCCGAGCACTACTGGCCTTTGGATATCATCAACATTCGACCAGATTCTGCCACATGTACAATTTAGAAGACTCCATGGTTGAACTTAAGCATAATGCAGAAACCTCATAACACAAGCACTTCTCCTTTGTTCTAGAATCTTGCTTATCATAATTGCCCAAACTTTTTTTTTCTCTAAATGAATTGCCATTATTTGTTTTTTAATTTATGCTTTACAATGCACAACCCCATGAATCTTAACATTTTTATAAAACTAATTGATTTTGAATGCGATGAACTATAAGAACTAAACGAACATCTACATCATGCACATATGACTCAAAGTTTTACATGCTATAGTGTGTATTTATTCATAATTTGGTTTCCAAATCTCATGCGTTCAACGCATGTGTACCTTACTAGTGTATGAGTAGTTTATCTTGTGGGAGAAAAGGATGAACGAGGGAATGCCTTATTTGCAAACGTGGAGAGGGGTGTGGGTATCTTTTTGCAAAATTATCATAGTTTCCTTCCTATCCGCTAGATATAAATCGGACGGTCTATACTGCAGGATGGCAGGCACACCATCATCTACAACTCTATTTTTATAAGAGTAGAGTAGAGATAGAGATAGAGACTACTAATACAAATGTGCTGGCCCGTGCATTGCAATGGATCCAAAGTAGTAGAATAATACTTGTTCATGAGCTTGAAATATAAACACTCTAGTTTTGATATACATGTGGCAGCAGACATGATATCTTGTCCATGGAAGTTGAATCACGGAGACCATCACGTTTCTTGTTTCTACCACTTCCACACCCACACGTAATTCCCACGATGCCGCTCCAACACATGGCACGACGTCCCTTGATGTGCGCCTCATCCCTCTTGGCCCCACTGCTCCTCTGCCTTTGTGTGCATGACATGCGGGCCAGCTAAACTGCGGCGACCATCAACTTTCTACCACAGCCACACCCGATTGGACGCGGTTTTCCTGCTTCACTCCTGTGCTCCGATTCGTACTCCCGCACCATCGAATTTTCATCCAGCGGTTGTGACACATTTCGTCCCGGGCATCAATCCTCAACTGGAGTGCTTCTGTACTACAGGTAGTACCCGCCGGCGTGGCCATCTACGCCTCGTAACGCCCCGACGCCCAGCTGTGGCACCCTCGCCACGACCATGCCACCACCGGCTGGTTCATCTCGAACGAGTGAGTCGCGAAACATGCCACCACTATGAGAATGACATGTGGGCCAGCCACATTTAAGGTCTGCATGTCATTGACTCATAGGCCGGTATACTAAGCCACTGAAGCTCGGTCCCATGGGGCCCGAGAGGGAAATGTAACTCCTGCGGCAGGCCTTGTGGTGCTCCCGCAGTACAAGCTCGTGCCAAACACGGAATTTGTTTCTTACTACTACCAACTAGTAAGGTACAAGTGCATTGCACGCATGAGATTCTGGTGGTTTGTGCATTATGCTTAAATTCAACCATGGAGTCTTCTAGATTCTACATGTGGCAGAATCTGGTGGAACGTAGATGATATCCAATGGCCAGTAGTGCTCGGATTTGCCATCTTTGTACCATCGGATTGGCTTCATCCAATGACCAACTTTCAAAGCTATTCACACACTATATAGGGGTATAGATATAGATGTGTCGGCCCGTGCGTTGCAATGGATCCAAAGTATATATATTTAGTGGAGTGCACTCTAAACACATTATCTATTTATTTTTCTCTAACCTTTCGTAGCCATGCAACCAAGCCACATAAGCTTCATGGGTGCCCCCCACATCATGTTATTCATACTATGTTGACTGAAAAAAAGATAGTTGTATAGTGGTAGTACTAGTTGTATAGTGGTAGTACTAGTTGTATAGTACAAACTTGGTACTAGTAGGAGTAGTAGTACAGAATGCTCATACTCTATCAACGAGCCCCATCTGACACCAAATTTCTTGGCTTCCGTGCTACAGCTAGATCTTCCCCTCGTTTTTGTTTTCCAACCCGGCGGGGGCGGGGTGTGGTTTGCCAATAGTCGTTTGCTCAATGGCGGTCCCACATGGAAGTGAAAATGCTAGGCAACACGTCTTCCCTAAGCTATGTGGCGTGCCGGACGGGCCATGGAGTACTCCCGATTCCCGGGCGCGTGGGAGTGTGACGTGAACGCGGCAGGCCTTTTCCTTTTACTAGCAATATGTCCGTGCATTGCGATGGATCCAAAGTAGTAGAATAGTAGTACTTGTTCACAAACTTGAAACAAATCACTCTTGTTTTGATATACTCCTAATATATTACTTTTCACTCAAAATATATTTCTCAGGCTGTTTTGATGAGGTGAGGGAGGGATATAGTTGCTTTCAAGATAATAAGGGGTTTTATGCAAATTGGAGTAGAGAAGTGGGCTATTGTTGCAAAAATGCACAACTTACCTCACAACCATTAGATGCAGATCTAATGGTCAGAAACGACGGATGGCAGACACACCACCATCACCAACTGAGTCTTTTATAGGAGTAGGAGTAGAGAAACTTGTATAAATTGTAACATTTGGTTCTGCTCCTTGGAATGATCAATAGATAGAAATAACGATTAGAAATGCTAGGGTGGGGCTATTTCCGCCAGATAAGCAGGGTACATAGTAGCTAGGTTGGCGCATCATCGGTTTGGTCACATGCGGTCCGACATGTTCCAGTGTTTCTTGCAAGATGCCCGCGGGTTGCACGGAGTTGATGGAAAAGGTAAGCACAACTTATAAATTGACGGATGGAGTACTAGTTATAGTGATGCATATAATTAAGTTAAGGGATTGCACATGTCAGTATTGACTGGAACGAGAATGCAATAGCACAATAAGAATTAAGGCCACAATGATGCGATCGCAGTGGTGGTTACAAGAGGCAAGAAGAAAGATGCATCCATCAACGTACGACCTCCTCCTCCTCAACTTAGTGCGTCGGGCCACCGACCGGTGGCTAAGGAGCGGCGACTTTTGTGGCAAGGTCAAGGTGCTTCTCAGCAAAGGCATCCAAGGCTTCTAGCCGGTTGAGGAAGGCCTACATCGTAGCATACTCATTGGCCTTGTAGATACCTATGTACACAATTTTCTCGTACACGTGCATGTGTAGGTCGACGAATTCTTGCAGGGTGAGGCACCTCGCGGCGAGCGTGACCTATAGGTGAACATTCTTCATGGTGTCGGCGGGCAGTCGCAGGGCCACCAGTGCTTGAAAGAGGTTCCGGCCATGGAGGCCGATTAGGGTGGCAGGCAATGAGGAGCGCGCGGGATGGAGGAGTATGGCAATGTTGTCCGCGAGCTTCTTGAGGATGGTGAACTTGTTGGTGGTGGCAATGATCATCTGGTCCAACTGAGAGTCGTAGTTGGTGTCGACGACAGACATCCACCAGCCGGTTGCCAACACCGTCTAGAGACGATCATCGGCACCATGCCGTAGGCCGGCGTCATGGACCATTTGGCACAGCCGCTGGCCGCTCGTGTGCATCGCCGCCATGGGTCTAGAGTGATTACTTTTTCGCTTAGTGTAGGTGCTTAGGCAAATGCTTAGGTGCGTACGATGTGGTAGATGCATTGGAATGGAGGGGCACCTTTATATGAGTGCAAACTGCGTTGCATTCACATCGTGCAACCTCTTTTCCGGATCCTCCTCCCATTACTTCCCTCATGCATTCACGATGCTAATTGAAGGAGGATGCATGGGCCGTTCAACATTTTGGGAACTGCTACCCCCTCCCTCGTCTACATTAAAGCCGTATCGGGAACTGCGCTGCCCACTATCAAATCGAATAGTACTGCGCCGCCCGCTGCACGCTTGGCTGAACACGCCTCCTTGCCTCCATCAAACCCCTCCGTTAAAACCGCATGCAAACCAAGAAACTTACTCCGTCCACACGTTCGTTCATGAGCGGGCCAGAATTAAACGCAACACCGGCCGAGCTCCTCCCATCCGCCCTCAGTTTAAACGAGGCCAGACACCGGTCAAGCTCCTATCGTCTGCCCTATATTTAAATGAGGCCAGACAGACAACGGGGAAGAATCCCACCCCTCCGCCGCTCCCCCATCTCCTCCACCATTTTCTCCACTCTTCCGATGGGTTCCGAGGAGCCTTTCTCTGGCATACTACCCGGTTGGGTGGCCCGACGAGCCCTCCGGATACGGGCGAGGCCACTCGATGCTCCAACAACCTCGCTTGGCCCGACGGAGCCAGTTGCCGCCCCAAGCAGGCGTGTGGTTCAGCAACTCGCTGCTCCAATTCAGCTCGATGAGGAGTGGCTAGTTGCTCCACGTCGGCATGGCGGCGAGCACGCCGGTACGAGCATCATCGCTGCTGCGTCATACCGCGCCACCAGTGCCTGTGGTGGTCGCGTCTCCCGTGTTTGTGGGCGTGCCTCCCGTGCCTGCGGTCGCGCCTCCCGTGCCTGCGGAAGCGCCATGCAGGCAGAGACAAAAGTCGGGTGCGTGGAGAGCGACGAGTCGGTGGCCAGCTTCTCCATGTCCGCCACCATCATCAAGGAGAAGTAGAATACGGGAGGCCGCTGCCACTTGGTTCCCATGAAGGCTACTGTTGAGGCGACGCATGTGCATTCAGGTGGTTCCTTTGTTGATTCGTCTTTTTTGAGGACCTTCGTCGACCCCGCAAGTGTCTGCCGAACATGAGGAAGACAAAGGGATCCGCGGGCGGCCATTTAGAGTAGGTACAACCTCTCCAGATGGCGGGAAATATTTGTTCGAAGAATGGATAAATTGTATGTATCTATAACTAAAATAAGTCTAGATACATCCAGTTCTAGGACAAGTATTTCCGGATGGAGGGAGTATTAATTATACCAAGAGAGCTGGATTAGCACCGCTCAGTTCATGTAAATGTAATGAAATCCATCATGTTTAAATGAAAATCCGCCTTTTTTATACGAAATCCTTCATGCTTATATGATATTAGTCTATGTTTGCAGGAATTTCATCTGGTTGGTTAAAGTTGTGAAAATGTATACCGCTGGCGTTTGATGTCGTCCTCCGCGGAAAGAAGCAGGAGGAAATTTTTCGGCTGACATTGGAGATGCTTGATACGTCTCCAACGTATCTATAAATTTTTATTGTTCCATGCTATTATATTACCCGTTTTGGATGTTTATGGGGTTTACTTTACACTTCTATATCATTTTTGGGACTAACCTACTAACCGGAGACCCAGCCCGAATTACTGTTTTTTTGCCTATTTCAGTGTTTTGGAACAAATGGAATGAAACATCCGGGAGCGATCTTTTTGGAACAAACGCAATCCAGGAGACTTGGAGTGGACGTCAAGCGGCAAACGAGGCGGCCACGAGGGTGCCCGGCGCGCCCTAAGGGGGTGTGCGCGCCCCCCACCCTCATGGGCCCCTCGTGGCTCAGCCGACCTACTTCTTCCTCCTATATATATCCACGTACCCTGAAAACATTCAGGGCCCCACGAAAACCTAATTCCAACGCCGCAACCTTCTGTATCCGCGAGATCCCATCTTGGAGCCTTCGCCTGTGCTCCGTCGGAGGGGGAATCGACCATGGAGGGCCTCTACATCATCTCCAAGGCCTCTCCGATGAGTTGTGAGTAGTTTACCATAGACCTTCGTGCACATAGTTATTAGCTAGATGGCTTCTTCTCTCTCTTTGAATCTCAATACAAAGTTCTCCTCGATCTTCTTGGAGATCTATTCGATGTAACTCTTTTTGCGGTGTGTTTGTCGAGATCCGATGAATTATGGGTTTATGATCAAGTTTATCTATGAGAAATATTTGAATCTTCTCTGAATTATTTTATGTGTGATTAGTTATCTTTGCAAGTCTCTTCCAATTATCTGTTTGGTTTCGCCTACTAGATTGATCTTTCTTGCAATGGGAGAAGTGCTTAGGTTTCGGTTCAATCTTGCGGTGTCCTTTCCTAGTGACAGCAGGGGCAGAAGGGCACGTATTGTATTGTTGCCATCAAGTATAAAAAGATGGGGTTTATATCATATTGCTTGAGTTTATCCCTCTACATCTTGTCATCTTTCTTAATGCGTTACTCTGTTCTTATAAATTTAATACTCTAGATGCAGGCAGGAGTCGGTCGATGTGTGGACTAACAGTAGTAGATGCAGAATCGTTTCGATCTACTTGTTGCGGACGTGATGCCTATATACATGATCGTGCCTAGATACTCTCATAACTATGTACTTTTCTATCAATTGCTCGACAATAATTTGTTTACCCACCGTAATACTTATGCTATCTTGAGAGAAGCCACTAGTGAAACCTATGGCCCCCGGGTCTATCTTTTATCATATAAGTTTACAATCTACTTTTATTTGCATCTTTTACTTTCCAATCTATATCATAAAAATACCAAAAATATTTATCTTATCTTATTATCTCTATCAGATCTCACTTTCGCAAGTTTCCGTGAAGGGATTGACAACCCCTTTATCGCGTTGGTTGTGAGGTTCTTGTTTGTTTGTGTAGGTGCATGGGACTTGAGGAGCCTCCTACTGGATTGATACCTTGGTTCCCAAAAACTGAGGAAAATACTTATGCTACTTTGCTGCATCACCCTTTCCTCTTCAAGGGAAAACCAACGCAGTGCTCAAGAGGTAGCAAGAAGGATTTCTGGCGCCGTTACCGGGGAGGTCTTTGCTCAAGTCAAGACATACCAAGTACCCATCACAAACTCATCTCCCTCGCATTACATTATTTGCCCTTTGCCTCTCGTTTTCCTCTCCCCCACATCACCCTTGCCATTTTATTCGCCCTTTCTTTTCCGTTCGCCTCTCTTTTTCGCTTGCCTTTTGTGTGCTCGTCGTTATGGCTAGTTCTCTATCTACTCCTTTGTCTCCCGAGTTTGAATTTCTTCACTTCAAGCAAAGGCAAGGAGAAAACTTGAAAGATACTTGGTATAGGATGATGGAATCTTATCATAACTGCACTTTAGAGGATAATTTTAGAATTGTTCTTCGCAATTTTTATGTTGGACTAAATATGTCCCATAGACAACTTTTGGATTGCATTGCCAATGGAAATTTTATCGAGATTGATCCCAGTATTGCGCATGAAGTCATCGAGGGAATAGTGGGAACACTACCTCAAAAGGGGGATCAAATCATACCCCGGAGGAGACACAAGTTTTTGAGAAAATTTGCGAAGTAACAAATTTTTTGCAACAGTCCCTTGAACCTCTTAAGAGTGTTAGCGGAAATCTTCACCGCATGAATATGTTGATTACCCTTTGTAATAAGCAGTTGGATCTTTAGATCTAAAAATTTCCGAGTATGAGGGGAAACGTAAAGAACCTCCTGGATTCGAACAAGACTCCGCTAAAAAATTAAAAACTAAGGATAGCGATACTTAGATCTATTCTCGCTTTTATGCCTAGCTAGGGGCGTTAAACGATAGCGCTTGTTGGGAGGCAACCAAATTTTATTTTTGTTCCTTGATTTTTGCTTATGTTTAGAAATAAATAATTCATCTAGCCTCTGTTGGATGTGGTTTTAATGTTTAATTAGTGTTTGTGCCAAGTAGAACCTATAGAATAACCTACGATGATAGTAAATTTGATTCTGCTGAAAAACAGAAACTTTTGCGCGCACGAGAATAATTTTAATAAATCACAGGAACGTGCGTTTGCGTTGATTCTTTTTGAGGTAGATCAATAGACAAATTTCCCAGGACTTCATATTTTTGTAGTATTTTTAGAGTTCCAGACGTACTTGAAAGTTACAGATTGCTACAGACTGTTCTGTTTTTGATAGATTATGTTTTTCGTGTGTTGCTTGCGTATTTTGATGCATCTATGGCTAGTATCGGGGTGTATGAACCATAGAGAAGTTGGAACACAGTAGGTTTAACACCAATATAAATAAAGAATGAGTTCATTACAGTACCTTATGTGGTGGTTTTTCTTTCTTGCACTAACGGAGCTTATGAGATTTCCTGTTGAGTTTTGTGTTGTGAAGTTTTCAAGTTTTGGGTAAAGATTTGATGGACTATGGTATATGGAGTGGCAAGAGCCTAAGCTTGGGATGCCCATGGCACCCCAAGATAATCCAAGGACAACCAAAAGCCTAAGCTTGGGGATGCCCCGGAAGGCATCCCCTCTTTTGTCTTCGTTTATCGGTAACTTTACTTGGAGCTATATTTTTATTCGCCACATGATATTTGTTTTGCTTGGAGCGTCTTGTATGATATGAGTCTTTCCTTTTTAATTTACAATAATCCTTGCTGTACACACCTTTTGGGAGAAACCCACATGATTTGGAATTTATTAGAATACTCTATGTGCTTCACTTATATCTTTTGAGCTAGATAATTTTGCTCTAGTGCTTCACTTATATCTTTTAGAGCACGGCAGAGGTTTAATTTTGTAGAAATTGTTGATCTCTCATGCTTCACTTATATTATTTTGATATTCTTTTAGAACAGCATGTTATTTGCTATGGTTAAAAAAATTGTTCCTAGAATGATGGGCATCCAAGTTGAGTATAATAAAAACTATCATAGGAAGTGAAATGGATGCTATGATCAATTTGATGCTTGACAATTGTTTTGAGATATAGAGGTGGTGATATTAGAGTCATGCTAGTTGGGTACTTGTGAATTTGAAGAATACTTGTGTTGAAGTTGGCAAGTCCCGTAGCATGCACGTATGGTAAAAGTTGTGTAACAAATTTGTTGCATGGGATGCTCTTTTGATTCCCTTCCTTATGAGTGGAGGTCGGGATCGCGCGATGGTTAACTCCTACCAACCCTTCCCCTAGGAGCATGCATAGTAGTACTTTAATTCGAGGGCTAATAAACGTTTGCAATAAGTATATGAGTTCTTTATGACTAATATGAAGTCCATGGATTATACGCACTCTTACCCTTCCATCATTGCTAGCCTCTTCGGTACCATGCATTGCCCTTTCTCACCTTGAGAGTTGGTGCAAACTTTGCCGGTGCATCCAAACCCCGTGATACGATATGCTCTATCACACATAAAACTCCTTATATCATCCTCAAAACAGCCACCATACAAACCTATTATGGCATTTCCATAGCCATTCCGAGATATATTGCCATGCAACTTTCCACCGCTCCGTTTATCATGACACGTATCATCATTGTCATATTGCCTTGCATGATCATGTAGTTGACATCGTATTTATGGGAAAGCCACCAAGCATAATTTGTCATACATTTCACTCTTGATTCATTGCCCATCCCGGTACACCGCTGGAGGCATTCATATAGAGTCATATCTTGTTCTAGTTTTGAGTTGTAATTCATGAGTTGTAAATAAATAGAAGTGTGATGATCATCATTATTAGAGCATTGTCCCTTATAAAAAAAAGAAAGGCCGGAAAGAAAAAGAAAAAGAAAGGCCAAAGAAAAAAAGAAAAAAAGGCCAAATAAAAAAAGAAAGGTCCAAAAAAAGATAAAAAGGGAAAATAAAAAAGGGGGACAATGTTACTATCTTTTTCCACACTTGTGCTTCAAAGTAGCACCATGTTCTTCATATAGAGAGTCTCCTTTGTTTTCATTTTCATATACTAGTGGGAATTTTTCATTATAGAACTTGGCTTGTATATTCCAACGACGGGCTTTCTCAAAATGCCCTAGGTCTTCATGAGCAAGCAAGTTGGATGCACACCCACTAGTTTCTTTTGTTGAGCTTTCATACATTTATAGCTATAGTGCATCCTTTGCATGGCAATCCCTACTCCTCATGTTGGCATCAATTGATGGGCATCTCCATAGCCCATTGATTAGCCTCGTCAATGTGAGACTTTCTCCTTTTTTGTCTTCTCCACAAAACCTCCATCATCATATTCTATTCCACCCACAGTGCTATATCCATGGCTCACGCTCATGCATTGCGTGAGAGTTGAAAAAAGCTGAAGCGCGTTAAAAAGTATGAACCAATTGCTTGGCTGAAACCGGGGTTGTTCTTGATGGGAGTATTTTGTGTAACGAAAATGAAACATAGCGTAACTATATGATTTTGTAGGGATGAACCTTCTAAAGCCATGTTATTTTGAGAAGACATGATTGCCTTGTTAGTATGCTTGAAGTATTACTATTTCTTATGTCAATATAAACTTTTATTTTGAATCATTTGGATTTGAACATTCATGCCACAATAAAGAAAATTACATTGAGAATTATGCTAGGTAGCATTCCACATCAAAAATTCTGTTTTTTATCATTTACCTACTCGAGGACGAGCAGGAATTAAGCTTGGGGATGCTTGATACGTCTCCAACGTTTCTATAATTTTTGATTGTTCCATGCTATTATATTACCCGTTTTGGATGTTTATGGGCTTTACTTTACACTTTTAAGTCCTATTTTTGGACTAACCTACTAACCGGAGGTCCAGCCTGAATTGCTATTTTTTTTTGCCTATTTTAGTGTTTCGAAGAAAAGGAATGTCAAACAGAGTCCAAACGAAACGAAACCTTCGGGAGCGATCTTTTTGGAACAAACGCAATCCAGGAGACTTGGTATGGACGTCAAGCAGCAACGAGGCAGCCACGAGGGTGCCCGGCGCGCCCTAAGCGGTTGGGTGCGCCCCCCACCCTTGTGGGCCCCTCGTGGCTCAACCGACCTACTTCTTCTTCCTATATATATCCATGTACCCTGAAAACATCCAGGGGCACCACGAAAACCTAATTCCACCGCCGCAACCTTCTGTATCCGCGAGATCCCATCTTGGAGCCTTTGCCGGTGCTTCACCGAAGGGGGAATCAACCACAGAGGGCCTCTACATCATCTCCAAGGCTTCTCCGATGAGTTGTGAGTAGTTTACGACAGACCTTAGGGTCCATAGTTATAGCTAGATGGCTTCTTCTCTCTCTTTGAATCTCAATGCAAAGTTCTCCTCGGTCTTCTTGGAGATCTATTCGATGTAACTCTTTTTGCAGTGTGTTTGTCGAGATCCGATGAATTGTGGGTTTATGGTCAAGTTTATCTATGAGAAATATTTGAATCTCCTCTGAATTCTTTTATGTGTGATTAGTTATCTTTACAAGTCTCTTCGAATTATCATTTTGGTTTGGCCTACTAGATTGATCTTTCTTGCAATGGGAGAAGTGCTTAGGTTTGGGTTCAATCTTGCGGTGTCCTTTCCCAGTGATAGTAGGGGCAGCAAGGCACGTATTGTATTGGTGCCATCGAGGATAAAATGATGGGGTTTATATCATATTGCTTGAGATTATCCCTCTACATCATGTCATCTTTCTCAATGCGTTACTTTGTTCTTATGAACTTAATACTCTAGATGCAGGCAGTAGTCGGTAGATGTGTGGAGTAATAGTAGTAGATGCAGAATCGTTTCGATCTACTTGTTGCGGACGTGATGCCTATATACATGATCATGCCTATATACTCTCATAACTATGCACTTTTCTATCAATTGCTCTACAGTAATTTGTTTACCCACCATAATACTTTTGCTATCTTGAGAGAAGCCACTAGTGAAACCTATGGCCCACGGGTCTATCTTTTATCATATAAGTTTCCAATCTACTTTTATTTGCATCTTTTACTTTCCAATCTATATCATAAAAATACCAAAAATATTTATCTTATCTTATTATCTCTATCAAATCTCACTTTCGCAAGTTTCCGTGGAGGGATTGACAACCCCTTTATCGCGTTGGTTGCGAGGTTCTTGTTTGTTTGTGTAGGTGCGTGGGACTTTTGAGGAGCCTCCTATTGGATTGATACCTTGGTTCTCAAAAACTGAGGGAAATACTTATGCTACTTTGCTGCATCACCCTTTCCTCTTCAAGGGAAAACCAACGCAGTGCTCAAGAGGTAGCAATGCTCTTATGCTGGAAATAATAGAGTGACATCCTATCCATTTGAGTTTATTGCGTGTATGATTTTCCCTCTATAAAAAGTTAATTGCATGTACAGTGTACAGATGACTTGCAGGGTGGCTATAGCTTCGTACAGAAAGTTAAAAAGAAACAAGTACATCCTTAATCTTGTATTCTAAGTACTCTATGGGTTCCACTCTCAATACAGTAGCGAAAGAAGTATATATTAAATAAGTAATACTCCCTCCATCCAGAAATATTCATCGGAGGAATGGATGTATCTAGATGTATTTTAGTTCTATATATATTCATTTTTATGCATTTCTCTGACAAGTATTTCCGGACGGGAGTATATAATATAAAAATCTAAAGTTAAAGACAGAATTCGAACTCAGGTCATCGCGTTGCGAGCATCCGACGCTAACCAGTCCAGCACATTTTTGTTGTAGACCATGCTGGAGATATATCTCCATGTATACTCTTATAATCCATCTGTTCCTAAATATTTGTCTTTTTCATATTTCAAATGGACTACCACATATGGATGTGTATGTAGACATGTTTTAGACTGTAGATTCACTCATTTTGCTCCGTATGTAGTCACTTGCTGAAATCTCTAAAAAAACAAATATTTAGGAATGGAGGGAGTAGAAAACAGAGTTGGTGTTGATGGTGTGCGTGCCATCCTGCAATATAGGCCATCGGATTTATATCTAACGGATAGGAAGGAAACTATGGCAATTTTGCAAAAATATACCTACACCCCTCTCCACGTTCGCAAATAAGGCCTTCTCTCGTTCATCCTTTTCTCTCACAAGATAAATTACTCATACAAATGCATCTTGATGTTCTATGCAACGCACGGGCATCTAGCCAGTTTCTTTTAAAATAGTTACTGCGATAATTGGGTTGAAGTGATATATTTTATGTCAGCCCCGAATGATTCCAGATTCACTAGTAGTAACAAAGAAAAGGTTGCCTTGTTAATTAACAGAAAACAGGGTGAAAACTATGACATGAGGCCGGTAAAAACAAGGCACACTGGGTTCAGCGGCATCGTCACTACAATTGTGTGCGCGCGAGAAGTCTACATATCGAGGGGGCTATGGAGAAAAAGACGTATCGAGTGTGTCTGAGCGAGGCACAGAGACACAATGTTTGAGAGAGAAACCAATTGACAGATTAAGATTAGATCGAGTTGTCACCCCTCTACTATCATTGTTGGGGTGGGGGAGGGGGAGGGAGAGAAAGACGTATTGAGAATGTGCGCGGTAAGCACAGAGACACAACTAGCGAGTGTGTGTGTATGTGTGTGTGTTTGAAATATGTGTCACCCTATTCATTCGGTGTCGGGTAGTCTGTGTGTGTGTGTGTGTGTGAGAGAGAGAGAGAGAAGCCAGTCAATAGATTAGTATCAAGATCGAGGTGTCACCCTACTCCTTCGGTGTTAGGAAGTGTGTGTGTGGGGGTGTGTGGGGGGGGGGCAGTGACACTTACATATCTCTACTCTTATAAAAACAGAGTTGGTGATGATGGTGTTCCTGCCATCCTGCAATATAGGTCATCCGATTTATATCCGACGGATAGGAAGGAAACTATGGCAATTTTGCAAAAAGATACCCACATCCCTCTCCACATTTGCAAATAAGGCATTCCCTCATTCATCATTTTCTCCCACAAGATAAACTACTCATACAAATGCGTCTTGATGTTCCGTGCAACGCATGGGCATCTTGCTAGTAGGGAGAAGGAGTTTGTGTGACACATATCTAGCTATATTAAGGGATAGGTAGATAGCATGTGTGCGAGGCATACTTAAAGCATCACAAAGATAAAAAAACGGTGTGCATGCAAGTGCCGGAAAAAATGAAGCGAGAAACAATGTGTACGCGTGCGCGTGTGCGTGCCTACGTGCGTGTGTGTGTGTATGTATGTGTGTGTGTGTGTGTGAGAGAGAGAGAGAGAGAGAGAGAGAGCAAAATCTCAAAACAAAAGGTGTTGTGCTGTAATCCCATTGTATGTATTCATATGGTTCCGAAACTCGAGTTAACCTTAGGCATATGTGTGAGAGACATAATTATACTTTGAGACATTAGTGGTTGTGGGTGGGCGGAATTAAAGGGGTGGGCGTGTTCGACAGAGAGAGCGTGTGTGTTTCTGTGTGAGAGACTTGTAGGACGGGGTAGAAAGACGAATTCTAACCTTGACGGAGGGAGAGAAATACATGAAGTGCGCGTATGTGATTCTGATGCTCACAGGGAAATGAGATATGTATGTGTGTGTGAGAGATTGCACAATTCATTCACGTATCACTATCTAGCGATCATGGACGTGCATCGCTTGAACATAAATCAATATCTACTTTGTATCGTGGCCAAAGGTACAATACCGATTCAACGCTATAAAGATTGGACACTCACATATCACATTTTTTCTATCTAAATAAACCTTTTCAGTTGTGCATGACAAAGTTACAGTGATGTTTCTTCAAACAACCAATGTAGCTATCATGTACATGCACCATTGTTACTCTTGCATTCAAATTCAATAGTCTTGGTTCATTTAAGGTTCTATTGTGAAGTAATATATGTAATATTCATATATGAATTCAACAGGTACGTAATTTATGAAATGGAGGCTATGTAATCATATGAGGTAACACTTTTAAGTAGCGGACTACAATATCCATTTATTTTGTGGGACTACAATATCCATTTCTTTTTGTGCGCCTCTACACTAACATGTCAATGCATTATGTCTAAACTAAATAACCAATGGCACTAAATTATCTATTTACACGAGAAATACATAGGCTAAGCATTTGATCCCTTTTTTCGTGAACGCGCCTCTACACTCGTACGATTGGCCATGCCCGTGTGAACACCCAAGTTATTGGTGCATCGTCCCGAGTTATTGTCTTTTTTTCTGGAGTGGACTTCACACCAGTTATTAACTGCTGATGCGTGCCCCGTGTACACAGTCTCGCATGACCTTCCCGCTAGCATGGTTCAAAATTAGTTGAAACTGGATACGAACGATCCCGCGGGTGGCAAAATCTCCCGCCTCCTTCTAAAATTTCTACCACCTAGTCTTTAGCATGTGAAATTCCCCTTTTGTCCTTGGTGCACGGAGACCAACAGTTGCAATAGCGCCCTCATCTACATAATAGGTCGGGGCTGCTTTGGTAACTTCCGGTTCCCCCCACCACACGGCACCCCCATTTCCTCTCCCCCTCCCACAAAAACGACTAACTCCACAGCACCAGAGCATCTTACATCACGTCGTCCGTACTTCATCGGCCTTTCTAGCACTCCCCTCTCGAAACCCTAGACTGCTCATCCACCGGCGTACCAGAGCCCATTCACTGCCAGCGGCGTCCACCTCGTCGGATCTGCTTCTGCGGGCGCATCTACCACTCCCACCTCCCCTATAAACAAGTTGACTGCTCATCCACCATTGTACCACAGCCCATTCAGTGTCGGCCTTGTCCACGGTGTCGAATCTGCTTCAATGGTACTCTCGTCAACCGCAGTGCATCTGTAGCGGCTCATTCGTACTCCCACCGGAGACGCTTCATCCACACACCCCCCGGAGCCTCCCCACCGACACCCCCGTCGACGGCCTCTGATCCTCTTCGTCGACACCTCCTCAACCCTACCGGAGCCGCTTCGCCGACACCATCGTCAAGCCTACCGGAGTAGCTTCGCCTATACCATTCTCAACCCTACCGGGGCCGCGTTGCCAACTCACAAGTCCATGGCCTCGGATCCGCTTCATCGCACCCTCATCCAACCTACCAGAGCAGCTTCTGACACCCTGTCCACAGCCGCAGATCCGCATCGTTGACACCATCCTTAACCCAACCACCGGAGCAGCTTCACCGATGCCCTTGTCCATGGCCAGAGATCCGCTTTGCCCACACCGTAGTCCACCCTACCAGAGCCGCTCCACAAACACCCTACTCATCAGGTCTAGATCTCCTTACGGGACCCCAACAGCCAGAGCAGTGTCATCACCCTTGACGTTTCTAGCCTGATTCCCACCGTCTGGCAAGATGCCAAGCACCCGCCATGGCCTAGGTACTTGTCACCATTAAACCCGTCCAGCATCACCCACCCTATGTACTTCAAATATACTAACAGGTCGCTGTTACCTGTTATGCAGCTGGCAAAAACTACAAGGACGATGTTTCTTCTAGATCTAACAGCTTGGCCAACCAAGATCCTGGACTGAGGCATTGCTATGATCTTGTAAGTGTGTCTCTCTTTCTTGTATTGTTGTGTGCCTGCCAGCGTGCTTTGCTAGGATTTTCGACCACTAATCCCTTTTTGCAGACAATGATTTCTACTACTAGTTACTAAATTAGATATGTAGATGTCATACATGATACTACCTCGGACCTCCGTTCCTACATATAAAATGAAAGTGTGTTATGTCAACTAGAGGGGGGGTGAATAGGCGATTTTGATGAATTCTTCACTGAGGAATTTGCCGGTGAGGAAATTCCTTAGCGAAGAACTATTAGCAGCGGAATAAGTACTCGGAAGTAAGCATAACAGTATACAAGCATGGTCATCATGATGAAATAAAGACTAGCACAGAGTATAGAAAGCGTAATCACAGGATAACACAAGATGAAGACAAACAGACTGAAGAAATTGAACTGAGGAAATTGAGAAAGTCTTCAGTCAAAGTCTTCAAACATAGATATGAACTAACACTCAACACAGTAATGAGGAAATGAAAGGGTTGAGGAAATAGAACCAGTTAGGTTGGTGAAGACAATGATTTGGTAGACCAGTTCCAACTGCTGTCTCAGTTGTACGTCTGGTTGGAGCGGCTGAGTATTTAAACTCGAGGACGCGCAGTCCCGGACACCTAGTCTCTAAGCACGCAGCTCAGGACACCCAGTCCTCACCGTATTCTCCTTGAACTAAGATCACGTAGATCTCGTCCAATCACTCGTGGTAAGTCTTCAGGCGACTTCCAAACCTTCACAGACTTGGTCACTCGGCAATCCACAATTCCTCTTGGATGCTCTAGACCTTGACGCCTAACCGTCTGGAAGAAGCAGAGTCTTCAAAGGTAATAAGCATCGGATCCACGCAGGATCAATTTCTTCAGTGATGCTCAATCACTTTGGGTTTGTAGGTGTTTGGGTTTTTGGGATTTTCCTCACTCGATGATTTTCGCTCAAAGTCCTCGGAGGATGGGTTGCTCTCAAATGACAAGTGTCAAGTTCTCTCGGAGCAGCCAACCAGCTAGTGGTTGTAGGGGGCTGTCACATCCCTAATTCTGGTCTGACCTAGGCTAGCTTCAGGTGTGCATCATGTTTAAATTCAAATGGAACTTGAATTGAGGAATTTTCAAAAGCCTCATAAAACCTCTAAAAATAACCAACATTTGAATCTTCTCAAATGAGTCCAAGAAAATGTTCCTGTTATTCTATAGGAATATTGGTAAGAGGTAAAATTCAAACCAATATTTTTGGAGTCACAGAAATTTTTATTTTGGCCATTTGAATTAATCCAATAACTATTTGCTTTGGATTTATATTTAATATATATTAAATACGACTCCAATAATTCTGGAAGTTTGTGAGTGGCTTTGCGTATATTTTAGCAAGCCATATAATGACCTACAGAATTTATTAAAATGATTTAGTGGCTAAACTAAATCAGAACACAGGAAATGAAATAGAAAAGGGAAAACAGGAAAAGAGAAATAGAGAGAGAAGTACCTGGCGCTCACCTCGCAGCCCACCTGGCCCAACTCCAGCGGCCCAGCCCATCACCGCCTCCTCCCTGTCGTCTTCCTCCCTCGCCAGAAGGACGGAGGCGCGTGGCCGCCCCGCGCCGGCCACCTCCTCCCTCCTTGTCTGCCTGGCTCCTCCCCGGTGCTCCTAGATGACGCCACGGAGCACCACGCACCCCACCTGGACCGCTCTCACTCTCTCCCGTGCTCCCCCTCCCTCTGCTCTCTCTCCCTCTCGCACCCGAGCGCAGCCGTCGCCACCGACGAGCACCGCCGTGGCCACAGCCACTACCTCACCTCGTCGTTGCGCCCAGAGGCTGCGCCTCGACCCCCTCTTCCTCTCCACTGAGCCATGAGGTCCCGGACACGCTGCAGCGCCGCCACCATCGCCGTTTCCGTCGCCGGCCACCGAAGCTCATAGCCGCCGATTCGGGAGCTACCGGACGTCCCCGACCTCGCCCTCGTGCTCCTTGGACCCGCTGTGAGCACCTGCATCTAACCCCCATAACCCCGCCGCCTCTTGCTCGCCGTAGCCGTCGCCCCCTTGCTGCCCGCAGCACGCCGCCGGCCGAGCTCGCCGTCAACGTAGCTCCGGTGACCATTTGGTCACCCCAGCGACTCCACTACGCTCGTAGCACCCCGTAGAGCAGCCCCAGCGCATCAGTTTGCTCGCTTGCGAGCTTCAGCACCGATCCCGTGACCACCCAAACTCCGGCCGCCGCCTTGGAGCTCGCCGTCGTCGGCTCTGGCCACCATAGGTCCGGCCACCACCACCGTTCGACGCGCGCCACTGCGTGCGTTTGAATGCAACTAACCGTGCAACTAACCATTTCCGAAGCCGCCGCCGCATCTGGCCTTGCCGGCGTCAAGCCGCCGGTGGGTTTGACCCTGTTTGACCGGGGTTTGACTTTCCCCTGACCCACTGACGTGTGGGCCAGGCCCCTGCTTAATTAAGCGATAGATTAGTTAGTGTTAATTAACTTAGTTAGTTAGGTTAGCCACTGACATGTGGGCCCAGGCCTTAAGTAAACTACATTATGTTTAGTTTAATTTTAATTAACCCTGTTGGTTAACTGTGTCACTGACGTGTGGACCCCACACATCAGGTTTGACCTGGACCGGGTCAGTTGACCCGCTGACGTCACAGTGACGTAGTGCTGACGCCATAACTCATTTTCTGGATTAATTTTAATTCAGAAATTCCAGAAAATAGTATAAACTTCTAAAAATCATAGAAATTCAACCGTAACTCCAAATGAGATAAATTATACATGAAAAATGATCAGAAAAATCCAATATATCCATATGTACCATTTTCATGCATGTTAGAACAACTTATAGCTGCTGTTTAGCACAAACCATTTAAATGGCATTTAAATATCCACATATGGAGTTTGAATTTGAATCTTGGATTCAAACCAACTTCATTTAATCTGGTTTTAGTTGCATTAGCACAAACCACATCATATTGCCATGTCACATTCATGCATCATATTGTGCATTGCATTGATTGTATTTCTCCTCTGTTGCCGGTATCTGTCCCCTCTCGATAGACGTGTTTCGACGATGTGATCGATGACACCGATGAAGAGCTATATTATCTTCAGAAGTGCCAGGCAAGCAAAACCCCCTTGTTCATTCCGATACTATCCTACTTTCTCGCTCCTGCTCTATTTTACTGCATTAGGACAACAACGATACAACTGTTACTTGCTGCGGTAGTTGAACCCCTTCATCCTCTGCATGACCTGGCATTGCCACAGTAAATAGATGAAACCCACTAGCATGAGTAGGAGTTGTTTGAGCCCTGTTGTGCCTACTCATTCATACTTGTTTGTCATGCCTGCTACTGCTTAGAGTTGAGTCAGGGCTGATTCATCGGGGATGAATTGGAGGTGTGTGAACATGTCCTACTGTGTGTGAGCTAAGTGTGTGAACACGATTTGGTAAAGGGAGCGGTGAGAGGCCATGTAGGAGTACATGGTGGGTTGTCTCATTGAAGCCGTCCTTAAGAACTGAGTTCTGTGTTTGTGATCCATGAACAGCTACTACCACGAATTGGAATGCTTAAGTGCCCCTCTCGACTTATTAATCAACATGATCTCTGTCCAAGAGTTGCAACTAGTTTCTGGTGTTTGTAGGTAGTGTTAGTAGTCTACCAAGTGGCACCCGGTACAGGTGGGCTTGGGACAGACTAGGCACAGTGGCACGGTGTACCAAGTGGCACCCGGATGGTGGGCTTGGGAACCCTGCTCACATCGTTTGGGGCCGTGAGCGACACCCCGGCCGGATCTCCTTGCGGATGGAACCCGAATAGGCGATAAACCTGGACGAGAGACTTGTGTGGTTAGTCAGGTCGTGGCCGACTCCGTCGCCAGGCTTCCGCTTGAAGGTTGCCGAGATACACGAGGTGTACATGGCGGTAAGTGGCGAGAGCGTGTGTGAAGAAGTACACCCCTGCAGGGTTAATATGATCTATTAGAATAGCCGTGTCCGTGGTAAAGGACTTCTGGGTTGCCTGTACAGTTCATAGACAAGTGAAAGTGGATACTTTAAAATACGCAAGATAAGCGTGAGTGCTATGGATGGCGTTCTCGTAGGGAGACAGGAGTGGATCCATAGTGGTGTATTGATATGGTGAATATGTGGACTCGTGTGCGCCACCTCAAAAGAGTTACTTGTAGTCCTAGTTCAGGATAGCCACCGAGTCAAAGCTGGCTTGCTGCAGTTAAACCCCACCATCCCCTTGTTGACAATGATGCATATGTAGTTAAATCTGATGTAAGTCTTGCTGGGTACATTTGTACTCACGTTGCTTAATTTATGTTTTTGCAGAGAGACTTCAGTCTCGTTAGTAGTACTGCCTGGACTTCAACGTTTAGCTTGTTACCTCAGCTACGATCTTGTGCCCTCGGCAGGATCTGGTAGATAGTCAGGCTTCTCAGCCTTTTTCATTTGTAGATGTCTATACTCAGACATGTTAAGCTTCCGCTTGTGCTTTGACTTGTATGCTCTGATTGCTGGGTCATGAGACCCATGATTGTAATATCTCGCTCCTCGGAGCCTATTGAATAAAATGCTTGAGTTGTAGAGTCATGTTGTGATGCCATGTTGTATTTGCACATATCGAGCATATTGTGTGTATGTTATTAAAATGCTTGGTATGTGTGGGATCTGACTATCTAGTTGTTTATCCTTAGTAGCCTCTCTTACCGGGAAATGTTTCCTAGTGTTTCCACAGAGCCATGGTAGCTTGCTACTGCTCCAGAACACTTAGGCTGGCCGGCATGTGTCCTTCTTTGTTCCTGTGTCTGTCCCCTCGGGGAAATATCACGCGATGAATTCCGAAGTCCTGTTAGCCCGCTACAGCCCGGTTCACCGGAGTCCTACTAGCCCAGTGCTACAGCCTGGATTCACTCGCTGATGACCGACACGTTCGTTGTTGGGTCATGTATGACTGTCCCTGTAAGTTAGTGCCACTTTGGGTTCACGACTAGCCATGTCAGCCCGGGTTCTTTGTCCTATGGATGCTAGCGGCACTATCATATACGTGAGCCAAAAGGCGCAAACGGTCCCGGGCCAGGTAAGGTGGCACCCGTGGAATACCGTGCGTGAGGCCGCAAAGTCATATGATGTGTTACATGCTAGATCGGTGTGACTTAGGATCGGGGTCCTGATAGCTTTGGTATCAGAGCTTGACTGCCTGTAGGATTACCAAGCCAAACTGGTCGAAGTTGATTCTAGAAATTCTTTAGTTATATAAGGGAATTGATTGTGGGATGGAACGTAAGGCTCTTTTTACTCCTTATACCTTATGCCCTTCTGATCTGAGTCATCTTATCTTTCCTGCGGGGTTAAGGAACTAGGCTCTCTCTTCCTTCTATTAGGATCATGTGTTACTAATCCGTAGACTTGTAGGATTGATGGTTCTAAGCTTCAGTTCGGTTCCTACTACTCCCGTGTATTCATAGTTGGCCTCGGAATCTTGATATTGTGATGATCGAGTGGTTATGCCACCATTTTGTAGGATGTCTCAAATCATTTTGAGCATTTATAGTCGTGATGCTGTCCGAGTCATCCCAGGTTTCTAATTAGTCTGATGCATTTGCAAATCCCTTCCTCCCGTTTCGATGTTTCCTTTGGGCCAGATTAACCACACTAATCGGTGAGTTGAGGTACTCCGTTGCCTCGGCATTTATGTTGGAGCTATTATTATGACCCTAGGTGTTCAGGAAGTCACCTAGAAATTTAGCAATGCTTTTGTATCCCCAGTGTGATGGCTCTGGCCATTATTCTTGAAAGCATCTCGCGATGTTATTAGTTAGTAGGCATTCTACTCCTGGGTTATGAACCCGAGATTCACCCCACTTACCTCATGTTGATAGTGTTTGCTAGTTCCTTTAGGAAATTAGTAACCTTTGCATTAGTCCTCAAGGTCCATGGTATTTCCTTCTTCCAAATACCATGAACTGCTTATGGCGGAAGTGCTTTGAACCAAGAGATCACAACAAGAGTGCTCTTGATGAGTTCTCTATTCTATATCATGACTCTGCCAGTTCTACCTTTCCGCACGGGTTATCCGGAAGAAATATGTTGAACTTGGTTCGACATGCTAATCCATGCATCTACAACTCAGAAAGTTATACGTTCCTTGAGTTGTTCTCTTTAGCTGTATTCTGTCCCCCGTCTGTCAATTGATAGTCAAGAGTATGCGTGCATTCGTTCATCAATGCCTATTACTCTTGTGGTCCGTCAAGCCATTCTATTCCGGAATGACTAGGAGAAACAAACTCCAGTACCTCATCCATGTCTAGGATTGGGTCAAAGCAATTGTATTCCGCAGATCAAAATGCCAATCCAGCTTATGCTCTGTTCTACCTTGGAGTATTACTATCTTTATATCAAGAATATCATGGGAATTGCACACCATCCTATGAACTCTTGATACAGTGATACTCTCTCCATCATTATTCTTTTCTCGGTTCCCGTGTTGTTGCAACCGGAATGTCGACAAGTGATTCGTGATGTGTGAAATCAATACTCCTAGAAACCTTGTTGCTTGGTAGTTAAAGGACAATAATTTCATTCTTAGTGTGTTGGTTCTTGAATCATCATTCTAAGACTGAACGTGCTATCTAGTCCTTATTTTCGGTGCACCCTTCGATCAATGAGTTAGGATTGTGCCAATCCCTCGCTCTTTTGATCATCTCGTCTTGCCCTGAAAAGCAAGATTGTTCTCGAGCTTAATAGCATATAGGTGGTTCGTGATTTTTCGATTATCTTCTCGGAAGTATCACCAGGTTGTCACCTGACTGCTATGTTGAGCCCGTGACCAAGTTGGTTCTCGAAACCACCCTTTCTCCAAGAATCCGTGTCGGATACCCTAAGCTAGTTGGATAAACTAAACAACAACTTGGAGGGTTGGAAGATAAAAGCTTGTCCGACTCAGTTCATTCCAAAGGGATATCCTTGTGTGTGTGTGTTGAAGAAAGATGATATTCTCATCGATTGGTCCTCATGATCAGTTGTTGGATCTGTTGTCTTGTCAAAACTTTGATTTGAGTGTGGGCTATCCTCAAATCAAATCAGAACCAACAATATTCGTAATGTTGTCTTACTCGTGGTTGATTCCTCGAGCATACACCATTACATCCTTTAGTCTGACCAATATTATCACATTGTTCACATAACGGTGGAAGTCCAGTGATATGGAAATTCCGATGAGTTGTTGTTGAGCCCATCAGCAACATTTTGTCTCCTCCATGATTTCTGTTGAACATCCAGCTAGTGTTGGAAACTTGTGTAAGAATTTCTTCGTGTTTTGTTCATGAAGCATATGTTTGGATGAAAGAAGTGACTTCCTCGAATTCATGTGCTTTAGGTGTAAGTTGCCGCCATGAGTTTGAGAAAGGTTTGTTTTGTTTCCTCTGGTACCATTCCAAGTCAATTATGCATGTGCGAATGTATTCTATGGTTTGGTAGATTAATTACCTCCACTCCATATGTATTCCCTAGCACACCAAGCCACTGATTGATTTGTTCAAAGAAAAGAAGTTCATGCGCTCATCCTGAAGGGCCCGGACGGATATGCACAAGACTTCGTTATCTCAATAATGGTTCCCAATCAGAACTCGGTATTGTTTTATTGCAAGACTACCATGTGATCATGCTTGTCTAGGACAGCGTGTTCACATGTGTGTAGCAGAATCAACTCATGTTTCGGAGCTTACTATCGTAGTTCATTTCCCGAGAATCTTGCAACGTCATCTCGTCGATTTGTGTTGCAACCTTTCTTTTCAGACATGCTGAGTCTGAAGTATCCTATCATCAATCGGATCTGAATCTCAGGCAGATATGACGGTTGGAACATTCTCAACAGTTGCATTTTGTTCCCATCTTGCACCGCCATTGTGCCATTCTACCATGGGTCCCATCCGTTTCCGATGATAAGTAAAATCATCCCTTGTGTTGTTTTCAACAAGGTAGTCCACATCATCCATTCTAATCCGGGTATGCCATTCCACCGAACCCCTCCAAACGATCGCTCGAGATTGCCCTAGGCTGGTATAGAGAGTCTCAATGATCTCTATATCAAAGGTAACTCTTTTTGCCACTTAAGGTAATAATATACGAATCACCCTCCTCCAGGATGTTCCGCTGTGGCATCATGGCAACTCAACTCCTCGCTACATTGACAACCGTTCACCACCCTTTTAAGCATGGAATTGTTGTCTACCTAGTGAACCCTCGTCATTTGTTCCACTCCATCCCTCTAGATGTGTGTTTTGTGTCTCAGCTCGAGTGGTGTTGCTATGCCTCATTCCGCGAGTTGATCCTAAGTTGTTCGATCTTCGAGAAGATCGATCCTTCTAGAGTCTCCTTCTCCTCTCGTTGTCATGTTGGCTGGAGTTCTCAGAGCAAGACAACAAGACAAAGATGGTGATTGAATCAACGTTCATTTGAAGTGCAACCTGGATCATGAAGATTTTGTTAGGTTGCGTTCCCCCTTCGTCTTACCCTACGCTTGAATCTCGGGTCGAGATTCTTGTTTAGTGGGGGTGAGTTGTCACATCCCTAATTCTGGTCTAACCTAGGCTAGCTTCAGGTGTGCATCATGTTTAAATTCAAATGGAACTTGAATTGAGGAATTTTCAAAAGCCTCAGGAAACCTCTAAAAATAACCAACATTTAAATCTTCTCAAATGAGTCCAAGAAAATGTTCCTGTTATTCTATAGGAATATTGGTAAGAGGTAAAATTCAAACCAATATTTTTGGAGTCACAGAAATATTTATTTTGGCCATTTGAATTAATCCAATAACTATTTGCTTTGGATTTATATTTAATATATATTAAATATGACTCCAATAATTCTGGAAGTTTGTGAGTGGCTTTGCGTATATTTTAGCAAGCCATATAATGACCTACAGAATTTATTAAAATGATTTAGTGGCTAAACTAAATCAGAACACAGGAAATGAAATAGAAAAGGGAAAACAGGAAAAGAGAAATAGAGAGAGAAGTACCTGGCGCTCACCTCGCAGCCCACCTAGCCCAACTCCAGCGGCCCAGCCCATCACCGCCTCCTCCCTGTCGTCTTCCTCCCTTGCCAGAAGGACGGAGGCGCGTGGCCGCCCCGCGCCGGCCACCTCCTCCCTCCCTGTCTGCCTGGCTCCTCCCCGGTGCTCCTAGATGACGCCACGGAGCGCCACGCACCCCACCTGGACCGCTCTCACTATCTCCCGTGCTCCCCCCTCCCTCTGCTCTCTCTCCCTCTCGCACCCGAGCGCAGCCGTCGCCACCGACGAGCACCGCCGTGGCCACAGCCACTACCTTGCCTCGTCGTTGCGCCCAGAGGCTCCGCCTCGACCCCATCTTCCTCTCCACCGAGCCACGAGGTCCCGGACACGCTGCAGCGCTGCCACCATCGCCGTTTCCTTCGACGGCCACCGAAGCTCATAGCCGCCGATGCGGGAGCTACCGGACGTCCCCGACCTCGCCCTCGCGCTCCTTGGACCCGCTGTGAGCACCTGCATCTAACCCACCTAACTCCGCCGCCTCTCGCTCGCCGTAGCCGTCGCCCCCTTGCTGCCCGCAGCACCCCGCCGGCCGAGCTCGCCGTCAACGCAGCTCTGGTGACCATTTGGTCACCCCGGCGACTCCACCACGCTCGTAGCACCCCGTAGAGCAGCCCCAGCGCATCAGTTGGCTCGCTTCCGAGCTTCAGCACCGATCCCGCGACCACCTGAACTCTGGCCGCCGCCTTGGAGCTCGCCTCGTCGGCTCCGGCCACCATAGGTCCGGCCACCACCACCGTTCGACGCTCGCAACTGCGTGCGTTTGAATGCAACTAACCACGCTCGAAATGATGCCCTGAGGGCGATTTCCGAAGCCGCCGCCGCATCTGGCCTTGCCAGCGTCAAGCCGCCGGTGGGTTTGACCCCGTTTGACCGGGGTTTGACTTTCCCCTGACCCACTGACGTGTGGGCCAGGCCCCTGCTTAATTAAGCGATAGATTAATTAGCGTTAATTAACTTAGTTAGTTAGGTTAGCCACTGACATGTGGGCCCAGACCTTAAGTAAACTAGATTATGTTTAGTTTAATTTTAATTAACCCTGTTGGTTAACTGTGTCACTGACGTGTGGACCCTACACGTCAGGTTTGACCTGGACCGGGTCAGTTGACCTGCTGACGTCACAGTGACGAATTGCTGACGCCATAACTCATTTTCTGGATTAATTTTAATTCAGGAAATTCCAGAAAATAGTATAAACTTCTAAAAATCATAGAAATTCAACTGTAACTCCAAATGAGATAAATTATATATGAAAAATGATCAGAAAAATCCAATCTATCCATCTGTACCATTTTCATGCATGTTAGAACAACTTATAGTTGCTGTTTAGCACAAACCATTTAAATGGCATTTAAATATCCACATATGTAGTTTGAATTTGAATCTTGGATTCAAACCAACTTCATTTAATCTGGTTTTAGTTGCATTAGCACAAACCACATCATATTGCCATGTCACATTCATGCATCATATTGTGCATTGCATTGATTGTATTTCTCCTCTGTTGCCGGTATCTGTCCCCTCTCGATAGACGTGTTTCGACGATGTGATCGATGACACTGATGGAGAGCTATATTATCTTCAGAAGTGCCAGGCAAGCAAAACCCCCTTGTTCATTCCGATACTATCCCACTTTCTCGCTCCTGCTCTATTTTACTGCATTAGGACAACAACGATATAACTGTTACTTGCTGCGGTAGTTGAACCCCTTCATCCTCTGCATGACCTGTCATTGCCACAGTAAATAGATGAAACCCACTAGCATGAGTAGGAGTTGTTTGAGCCCTGTTGTGCCTACTCATTCATGCTTGTTTGTCATGCCTGCTACTGCTTAGAGTTGAGTCAGGGCTGATTCATCGGGGATGAATTGGAGGTGTGTGAACATGTCCTACTGTGTGTGAGCTAAGTGTGTGAACACGATTTGGTAAAGGTAGCGGTGAGAGGCCATGTAGGAGTACATGGTGGGTTGTCTCATTGAAGCCGTCCTTAGGAACTGAGTTCTGTGTTTGTGATCCATGAACAGCTACTACCACGCATTGGAATGCTTAAGTGCCCCTCTCGACTTATTAATCAACATGATCTCTGTCCAGGAGTTGCAACTAGTTTTTGGTGTTTGTAGGTAGTGTTAGTAGTCTACCAAGTGGCACCCGGTACAGGTGGGCTTGGGACAGACTAGGCACAGTAGCACGGTGTACCAAGTGGCACCCGGATGGTGGGCTTGGGAACCCTGCTCACATCGTTTGGGGCCGTGAGCGACACCCCGGCCGGATCTCCTTGTGGATGGAACCCGAATAGGCGATAAACCTGGACGAGAGACTTGTGTGGTTAGTCAAGTCGTGGCCGACTCCCTCGCCAGGTTTCCGCTTGAAGGTTGCCGAGATACACGAGGTGTACATGGCGGTAAGTGGCGAGAACGTGTGTGAAGAAGTACACCCCTGCAGGGTTAATATGATCTATTCGAATAGCCGTGTCCGCGGTAAAGGACTTCTGGGTTGCCTGTACAGTTCATAGATAAGTGAAAGTGGATACTTTAAAATACGCAAGATAAGTGTGAGTGCTATGGATGGTGTTCTCATAGGGAGACGGGAGTGGATCCATAGTGGTGTATTGATATGGTGAATATGTGGACTCGTGTGCGCCACCTCAAAAGAGTTACTTGTAGTCGTAGTTCAGGATAGCCACCGAGTCAAAGCTGGCTTGCTGCAGTTAAACCCCACCATCCCCTTGTTGATAATGATGCATATGTAGTTAAATCTGATGTAAGTCTTGCTGGGTACATTTGTACTCACGTTGCTTAATTTATGTTTTTGCAGAGAGACTTCAGTCTCGTTAGTAGTACTGTGTGGACTTCGACGTTTAGCTTGTTACCTCAGCTACGATCTTGTGCCCTCGGCAGGATCTGGTAGATAGTCTGATTGTGCTTTGACTTGTATGCTCTGATTGCTGGGTCATGAGACCCATGATTGTAATATCTCGCTCCTCAGAGCCTATTGAATAAAATGCTTGAGTTGTAGAGTCATGTTGTGATGCCATGTTGTATTTGCACATATCGAGCATATTGTGTGTATGTTATTGAAATGCTTGGTATGTGTGGGATCTGACTATCTAGTTGTTTATCCTTAGTAGCCTCTCTTACCGGGAAATGTCTCCTAGTGTTTCCACAGAGCCTTGGTAGCTTGCTACTGCTCCGGAACACTTAGGCTGGCCGGCATGTGTCTTTCTTCGTTCCTGTGTCTGTCCCCTCGGGGAAATGTCACGCGATGAATTCCGGAGTCCTGTTAGCCCGCTACAGCCTGATTCACCGGAGTCCTGCTAGGCCAGTGCTACAGCCTGGATTCACTCGCTGATGACCCACACGTTCGTTGTTGGGTCATGTATGCCTGTCCCTATAAGTTAGTGCCACTTTGGGTTCACGACTAGCCATGTCAGCTCGGGTTCTTTGTCCTATGGATGCTAGCGGCACTATCATATACGTGAGCCAAAAGGCGCAAACGGTCCCGGGCCAGTTAAGGTGGCACCCGTGGAATACCGTGCGTGAGGCCGCAAAGTGATATGATGTGTTACATGCTAGGTCGGTGTGACTTAGGATCGGGGTCCTGACAGGGGCGGCTATATATAGCCTAGGGAGCAGCCCGACATGATAAGACATAAATGCCCCTCAATGATATGACCATTAGGTGGATAAGATATTTTGGGACAGCTGGTGCGCAGCACAGCAACGGTCGGAAATTTGACTCTCAAATTCCTCAGGGCTATCATGTTCCTCACTGTGTAGGTAATTCGCACTGACGAATTCCTAACTCCTCAGTCAGAACAAATTCATCAGTGACCAGAAGAACTTCGTCTCTGTCACTGAAGAAAGTGACTGAACTATATGAGATTTCCAAAGGCTTCACTCGAAGGAATTGGTAGGTGTAGGATTTTGAGTTGAGCATCACATGGAAATTTTCCTTAGTATTTCCTCGACCCCCTTTAACAGTACGGTGTTTCCTATGACTCAAGAAAGAGCAAATGAAACTACGAAAACAAAAGTCTTCACGCTTCATGTTCCACAAATGAATACCAAGTCTTCAACGTCACACCAATTTCTTCACTTTCAAAGTCTTCAGAAAGTCTTCAGAATATCAAAGTCTTCAGTTGAAGAACTTCATTTTTAGGGGTCGACTTTCTCTGTAAATATCAAACTCCTCATAGACTTATAGACCTGTGTATACTCACAAACGCATTAGTCCCTTAACCTATAAGTCTTCAATACACCAAAATCACTAAGGGCCACTAGATGCACTTACAATCTCCCCCTTTTTGGTGATTGATGACAACATAGGTTAAGTTTTCAACGGGGATAAACATATGAAGTGTATACGCTGATATTGTGGAATTTGATTACAAGATATAGTAGAACTCCCTCTGAAGATGTGCATAGTGAGGATTTTGCTTTCGAAGCAATGCACACTTGAAGAGTTAAATCATGGAGATCTCCCCCTATATCTTGTAATTCATACACACATTTGATATATAATATGAAGAATTTGAAATGCATGATGAAATATGGTGCCTGATGAGATTCAGCATGCGTGCAATGTCATTAACAAGGAATAAGTATGCAAAGCATAATGCAACAAAAGTATCAGCGCACCATCGGGTTTAAGATTACAACTCGATCCAAATAAGAGTTTCTGAAGAACGAGAGTTGTAACTTAAAAAATGCCCTTAATATAGACCCACTTGAAGACTAACTCAGATTTCTCCCCCTTTGTCATCAAATGACCAAATGGATTGAAACTGAGGACTAACGCCCCTGAAGAATTTCAAGTTGATGGAGGAGCGCCAGCGTTGTCGGGGTTGTTTGTTGTAGCAGGGCCTGCCGCAGTGTCGTCCAAATCTTCATATTCATCAGTCTCGCGTGATGAAGAATAGGAGCTGGCCACCAAGGAAGGAACTTTGACCTTCTTGAATTTCTTCGGTGGAGGTGCAGACCAGTCAAATTCTTCCTTGAGACCCATATTCTTCAGATCTGCAGCGCTGTAGACATGAGAGAGAACAACCCAGGTACGGTTGAAGGTTTCATGGAGGTAGTATTGGTTTTTCTTCACTACATTATGTGTTGAGGTCATGTTGTGAAGAATTGAACCAAACTGACGCTTGACCCATTTATGATTGCGATCAACCTTCTGATGAAGACTGAGGAGTAACTCACGGTCTATCATCACCATAGGATCTGTGGCTTGAGGATTTTGCTTGGCTGAGGTATTTTTGGCAGAGTCATGTGTGGCAGAATCGTCATTGGTAGAGTATGATGCTGCCTTGCGAAATTGACCATCCAATGGATGAATGCCTTCATCGATCACAGCAGCGGCCTTGCCTTTAGTATCAGCTGATGAAACTGTCCGTTTGAGGATTTCAATGGGAGGCAAGTAGCTACCGTGGTTCAGAGTTTCAGCTTTGTAATTCAATGAAGATCTTGCCTTGATGAATCTCATAATCCAAGGAGCATAGGGCTTCAGCTCGAATGGTGACATAGCAATGTTGGCCAGAGTCCTCATGAAGAAATCATGGAAGTTGACGGGAACGCTATGAATGATGTTGAAAAGCATATTCTTCATGATGCCAACGACTTCTTCATCATTTGAGTCATGGCCTTTGATGGGACTCATTGTCTTCGTCAGAATTTGATAGATAGTCCGAGGCACATAGAGTAATTCCTTGACGAGGAATTTGGTTCGTGGGGCCTGCCTTGGCTTCAAAGGCTTCATCAGTACTTGCATATAGTGATCTGAAAGTTCTGCTTCATTATAGACACAACGAGCACCATCAAGTGGAGGACTGAGAGGAAGGACACGAAGCAATTCAGTTGTTGGTGCCTTGTAGTGAGTGTTTTCAGACATCCAGTCCAACACCCATGAGTTCACGTCTTCAGCGTCTCCGGTGATGTGCAGAGTTGCATAGAATTGAAGAATGAGTTTTTCATTCCAGTCACAGATATCAATGCAGAAATTCAGAAGTCTTGTGTCGTGAAGAACACTGAGGACTGGCTCAAAGCCGGGCAGAGATTCCATGTCCACATGAGGAATATGTGCATGATCGAAGACTTTGTCTTTGGCAAAAAGCACTGAGGAATAGAAATTGGCTTGGCTGGCAGTCCAGAAACGCCTCTTCCTTATGCGAGCAGAATCATATGGATTATAATCAGTGAAGAATACGTGCTCGGCAAAGAAATCTTCAGCCTTGAACTTCTGTTTGCTTGAGAACGGATCCTTTGGCTTTGGCAGAGGAGTGTCAGTGAGTTGCATTACCACCTCAGGAATCGTGAACTCGGGTTCTTTAGGCTGAGGAATTTCTTGTTCCTCAACAGGTGCAGTCTGAGGATCAGCAGCAGCAGGTTCATCAGCACTAGTGGCTGGAATTTCTTCATGGACAGATGACGCGGGATGAGTTTCTTCAAGCCCATGTGAACTGTTGGTGCAGGGGACTGAGGTATCTGTTGGAGTGGGGTGAAGAGTGAAGTCATCGTTCATCACTGGCGTTGTGCTTCCAATATCCACATCTTCTTCAAGTTCCTCAACACTGGCCTATTCAGCTGTGAACTGAGGCATAGGCGAGGAAATGATTGGAGTTGAAGGGATTGCGTCCACTTCAATTTCTTCATCAATCTGCTCTGAAGAAGCAGCAGAATGATTTTTTCATCAGATCTGCTTGGGATCTTATAGTCTTCTCCAAAAGGAACAAGATCCTTTGATGGCATGGAGGAAATCGGAACGGCATCAATTGGATTTTTGAGTGAGCTGGTCATTGGCTTCATTTTCTTCGCAGCCGAAGAGTTTGACGCAGCTGATGCCTTCCTTTTCTTCACTGCAGCTCGCTCTGCAGCCTTGGTCTTCTTCACATCGAATGCACATGGAAGAATTGGAGTTGGTGTAGGCGCAGATGGAGCTGAGGAATCTGGTTGATTTTCTTCAGGCGCAACTGATGCAGTTGCCCTGATCACTTCAGTTTGTTCAGGCGCACCACTAGTGGATGCCCTGGAATTTCTTCAGCGGCTGGAATTTCTTCACCAGCCCTGGAACGAGCTTGTTCATCAGCAGGCTGAAAGTCATCAGCGGTGCTAGCATGTTCTTCAGCAGGCTGAGCAGAGTCTGCAGCCTGAAGATTTTCTTGTTGCGATGGGGCTGCAACATTCGTGAATTTCTTCGTCAGATTGACAAATCTCACTTTAGCTCCCTGCCAATCAGCATAGTAGGCATCAAAGTCTTTGCTGAGGGCTTGAACTTCAGACTGAGCCTGGAGAAGTTCCTCAGGTGTCATTTTGACAACGTTTTTCTTCAGGAGCTTCTCCTTTCTGTATTGAGATTTCTTGATCTCTCTTGCCTTCTCAAACTTCCATTTCTCTTCAGTGATGAAATGGGACAACATATGACTTTGTCCAGGAGTCAAATAAAAATCAGGCATTGGGGTGTTTGGATCCTTGTGCCAGAGATCAATGTAATCGAGGATTTTCCTCGGATCCAACAGCAGTGGCACAGATGTGCCTTTGGCTCTAGCGGCCTTCACCTGTCTGTCTCTGATGATTTCTGCAAGTTCTTCATCAGAAGCTTCATCATCAGAAGGCACATGGAATACGACCTGTTTCTTCTTTGGACTTGGCCGAGGACCTCGTCCGGCTGTTGCTTTGGTCTTCAACAGTGTGGGGCCAGATGATGAAATTGGTGCAGCTGAGGAACTTGCTGAAACACCAGAGGCAATCGAGAAACCAGCAGTCCTTTGACATGTAGCCAGATGCACAGGAGCTGAGGACTTTGAAGGAGCTGTTGAGGACTTTGGTGGAGCTGTAGCAGTGTGAGGAATTTGCCGTGAGGGCATTGCTGAGGAACTGGGCCGTGAGGGCGCTGTTGGTGAAGCACTTGGCTTACGAGAAGGCTTCTTTGGCATGGATTTCCTCGGTTTGACCGAGGCCTCAGTAGCAGTAGCAGTGGCAGAATCCTCATTGAATTTCTTCACTGCCTCCTTGGCTTGTCTTGCCAATTTAGCTTGGCGCTTAGCCCATTCTTCAGGAAAGTCCTCACCACGTTTGATGCTTGTGGGGTCAGCTACTTGGCCAGGTGCCAATGGAGCTCTTGGGCATGGAGGATTGAGGGTGAATTTCTTCATGTACTTTGGAGTCACATATCTGTATTCCCTCCATTCCCTTGCCCATCTCCGTTCAATCTTCTGAATGCGCACCTTGTGCTGATTTTTGTTTTTTTTGCCAAATTTTGCTTCATCAGGTGTGCAATAGTCAGCATAAATTTCCTCAGGGATTTCAAATGCAGTCATGACCTCAGGTTTCTTTCCTCCTTTCTGTGGCTTCTTACCGTCTGCCATATTCTTCAGTTGAGGAATTTGAACAATTGAGTTCTCTGAAGAAGTATGCAGTTTTTCTTCGAGGAACGCTGCAAATGAGTTAAGTTGATGAGAACCTAGTGATTCAGCAGCAGACATGAGTACCTGTGAACAGAGTACAGGTGCGAGGAATTTGGAGAGGTCATATGCGTTCTCAGAAGGTTTTTTGAAAAGAACAAGTTTTGAGGAATTTGACCAGATGAGCCTTGAGGAATTTCACTAAGCGTTCTTTGTCTTAGGTTCCAGAGTTGTATAGATTGAAAATCCACACAATTGAGGAATCTTGAATAAAAATGATGCTTAGAGAAACTAATCAAGAGCATATATCGTGTGAGGTGTTCATATGTGTGAAGATTTGAAGAATAAACACCTTTGAAGATTTTCAGGAAAGCTTGAGAATCAAGGCGAGTAATAAAAGTAACTTTTAATTACCCGAAGTGAAGAACACGACGAATTGAGAAGAACAGATGGGAAGTTCGTCAGGTTAGATCTTCCTTGCCCTAACTCGGCGGAGGAAGACAGCTACGGCTGCGGCGGAGTGAAGATTTCCGCGGTCGGCGCGAGTACGACGGCGACGAGGTCGAGGCAGCGAAGCTCTTCCTCACCAGTGATGATGGAGTAGCGGCGGCGCTACGGTTTGAGAAGCTCGAGCGAGAGAGAGAACGGTCGAGCGGAGTAAATGAAGTGAGGAAGGGGAGAGGGGTATTTATAGACACGGTGAAAAACTGTTCGACCGAAGATTTGGGACGAACGTGCCCCTGCCCTTTCTCCTTCACGCGACATGTGTCACCCACGTACTGTGTAGTGTAGATCGTGTACGATCGTGGGTGAATAGAATAATGCATCGTGGGATGCGGAACAGTTTGTGCGGCAAAACCGAAAATTTGGATAAGATTTGTTTTAAAGTTTCGTTCACAATTTCTTCAGCTGACAAGGACACAGTGAAGATTTTGAACGAGTTTCAAATAGAACGCACATGAAGAATTTGTGAATAGATTGCGTTGAGTATAGCATAGAAGGGAAGGGTCCGATCACATTCACTTAGCCGAAAAATGCAACTTGAAGAAATAGCTATAAGTGAATGCTATAGAGGACATAAACTTATATATATATATATATACCCAATGAAGAAAAACGAAGGAAACAGTGAAGATTTTGAAAAGTTGAAGAATTTGAAAAACTGAAGAATTTCAAAACTGAGGAAAAACTCAAATTGAAGATTTTCAACTTTTTGTGGTGGCGTGACCCACCGTATAAGAATGATGATTTCAGACACCACGTACAATTATCGTAGGGTTCTGAGAATCAAATTCTTCATTAATTTCTTCACACTTAGAGTGTTATTATTCATTGATTGAATAAAAACGTTTCTTCATGTGTTGCACATCTAAGTCATCAATTTTGCATAAGTGTTAGGATGTGTGTCCTTTTCAAAGAACATTCGAAGATTCTAAGATATTTAGCTCACACTGCAACTTGCTAAATCTCTTCTCATCCAAGGGCTTAGTGAAGATATCAGCTAGCTGTTCTTCAGTCCTCACGTGCTCGATGGAGATGTCGCCCTTCAACACATGATCACAAAGAAAATGATGACGAATCTGAATGTGCTTTGTCTTCGAGTGCTGAACTGGGTTGTGAGCAATCTTGATGGCACTCTCATTGTCGTAGAGGAGAGGCACATTCTTCACGTTGATACCATAGTCCTTGAGTGTTTGCTTCATCCAAAGCAGTTGAGCACAGAAAGAGCCAGCAGTAATGTATTTAGCTTCCGCAGTGGACAGTGATACGCAGTTCTGTTTCTTCGAGGACCAACAGACCAAAGATCGTCCGAGGAAATGACAAGTGCCAGAAGTTGACTTGCGGTCCACACGATCACCAGCATAGTCAGAGTCAGAATATCCAGTGAGATCAAAAGCAGAGCCCTTGGGGTACCATAATCCTAGTGTTGGTGTGTGAGCTAGATATCGAAGAATATGCTTCACAGCCTTATGGTGTGATTCCTTCGGTGCAGCTTGAAATCGGGCACACATGCAAACACTAAGCATTATATCTGGCCTAGATGCACATAAGTACAATAAAGAACCAATCATGGAGCGGTATACCTTGTGATCGAACTCAATACCATTTTCATCAGTGCATAGATGGCCATTTGTGGGCATAGGAATTTTGACGCCTTTGCAATCTTGCATGCCGAATTTCCTCAGTACATCTTTGAGGTATTTCTCCTGAGATATGAATATGCCATTGCGCTGCTGACGAATTTGAAGACCTAAGAAGAATTTCAACTCTCCCATCATAGACATTTGATATTCTTCACTCATCATATATGCAAATTCATCACTATAACGTTGGTTAGTACAGCCAAAGATAATATCATCAACATATATTTGGCACACAAATAGTTCACCATCATAAGATTTAGTAAAGAGAGTAGGGTCGAGTGAACCGGGTGTGAAGCCATTCTTCACGAAGAATTCCTTCAATGTATCATACCACGCCCGAGGGGCTTGCTTGAGGCCATATAGGGCCTTATTAAGTCTGAAGACTTTGTCAGGATTCTTTGGATCTTCAAAACCTGGGGGTTGAGCAACATATACTTCTTCCTCAAGCTTACCATTGAGGAATGCACTTTTCACATCCATTTGATATAAGATGATATCATGATGGTTAGCATAAGCAAGTAATAAGCGAATAGCCTCAAGTCTAGCAACAGGTGCAAAAGTTTCATTGAAATCAATTTCTTCAACCTGTGTGTAGCCTTGAGCTACCAGTCGTGCCTTATTCCTCACCACAAGGCCATTTTCATCTTGCTTGTTGCGGTAGATCCACTTTGTGCCAATGATATTATGTTTGCAAGGATCTGGACATTTGACCAGTTCCCAAACATTGTTGATCTCGAACTGATGTAATTCTTCTTGCATAGCCTGAATCCACTCCGGCTCCAGAAATGCTTCATCTACCTTAGTGGGCTCTGTGATAGAGACAAAAGCATAGTGCCCACAAAAGTTAGATAAATGTGAAGCTTTTGAGCGTGTGAGAGGACCTGGCACTTCAATGTCATCGATGATCTTGTCAACTTGAACTTCTTTTGGAACGCGACGATGAGCTGGTTGTCGTCGAGGTATTTGATCATTTTCCTCAGCACCATTGTCTTCAGCATTATCTTCAGGTGCATCAGCTCAACGTTCTTCGTGTACTGGAATGAATTCTTCAGCAAATTCTTCAGTAGGAATGACATCCTCAGTTGCCTTGAACTTGATAGAATCCTCAGGTGCTGGTTCATCTAACACAGAAGGTAGGTGCTCTCTTTGCGAGCCATTAGTTTCATCGAACCGCACATCTACAGTTTCAACAAGCTTGTGAAGAGCATTGTTGAAGACTCTGTAGGTGTGCGAGTCCTTTTCGTAACCAAGCATAAAACCTTCATGTGCTTTCGGTGCAAATTTAGAATTGTGGTGTGGATCTCTAATCCAACATTTAGCACCAAAGACTTTGAAATAACTCACATTGGGTTTCTTGTCAGTGAGGAGTTCATAGGCCGTCTTCTTGAAGAATTTGTGAAGATATACTCTGTTGATGATGTGGCACGCAGTATCAATTGCATCAATCCAAAAATGATGAGGCGTTTTGTATTCATCAAGCATAGTGCGAGCCATCACAACAAGAGTTCTGTTCTTGCACTCCACGATGCCATTTTGCTGAGGAGTGTAGGGAGCCGATAACTCATGAGTAATACCAAGTTCATCAAGATAGTCATCAAGACCAGAATTCTTGAACTCAGTTCCATTGTCACTTATGATGTGCTTGATCTTCACACCAAAGTTGGTTGAAGCCCTCGAGGAAAATCATTTGAAGACTTCCTGCACTTCATGCTTGTAAGTAACAATGTGTACCCATTTATATCGAGAGTAATCATCAACAATGACAAAACCATATAGAGATGCAGCATTTGTGACTGCTGAGTAATGATTAGGTCCGAAGAGGTCCATGTGAAGCAATTCGAATGGACGAGTAGTGTTCATGATAGTCTTTGCTGGATGCTTGGCCTTGGTCATTTTTCCAGCTTCACAGGCTCCGAATAAGTGATCCTTGATGAATTTTACATTCTCAATGCCAATGACATGCTTCTTCTTCGCAAGCGTGTGCAAATTCCTCATGCTTGCGTGACCAAGTCGTCGATGCCATAGCCAGCCTTCTGAAGCTTTTGCGAGTAGACACACGGCTGGTTGTGGTCCTGTAGAGAAATCAACAATATACAAGTCTCCTCTCCTAAAGCCTTCGAAGACTTTGGAATTGTCAGCTTCCATAATCACAACACAGTGATACTTGCCAAAGACAACAACCATATCAAGATCACAAAGCATTGAGACTGACATGAGGTTGTATCCTAAGGACTCAACAAGCATGACTTTGTCCATGTGTTTATCCTTAGAGATCGCAACCTTACCAAGACCCAATACCTGACTTTTGCCTTTGTCAGCGAAGATGATATGCTTCAGATGTGACGGTGATAAGGGAGCATCCATCAAAAGATTCTTGTCACCAGTCATGTGATTTGTACATCCACTATCGAGGACCCACTCAGTGGTTTTGGGTTGATCATCCTGCAGATGAATTAGTGTAACTTACAATCTCATATGCTTCATCAGTGAAGAATATGATATCAAGTTCATCAGATGAATTTCATCAAACGGTAAACAGATATAGCAATATGAGGACGTGTGAAATGAAAGTTCATTTCATCATGATTAGCCTGCGTCCTTTCTGGCAGGTTTGTCAGGTCCCCAGCAAATTCTTCAGATGTTAAGGCACGTCTGGAGACCTGACCCTGCAGAAGAGATTAGTTCTTTTTCTTCACCACCCACATCTGAAGGGGTGGCAAAGAGTTCATCACTCTGTGAGCACCATAAGAGAATGGTGGCATAGAGGCCAATCCATTTCGTTTCACATAAGAGGGGTTAGGGTAAGCATATGAATAAGCAGATAAATTCTTCGAGGACTTATGAACATAATGATTTGAAGAATAATGTGCATATTCATAGCCCTTAGCTCTACCCTACGAAACAGAGGGGTTAGCACGATGATGATCATATGAGGACTTTGATCCATTTGAGGAATTTGATCCATGTGAAGAATTAGGTCCACATGAAGAATTGGATCTGGGGTTCCTGTTCTTCACAGGTGGTGTCATGAGGACATTCACCTGAAGACTTTCAACATAACTTTTGGGAACCCAGATTTTCTTCATAGGGGAACCGTTCCTGCAGTTAGTCCCAACATATCTAGCAAATACTTCACCATTCTGATTTTTGAACAATTTATAGTTGGAGTCAAATGACTCATCAGAAGAATGAGAAGATTCACATGTAAAGCCAGATAAGTTAGATGGATCAACTGGAGGTCCCTTTGCAGCAACCCATGAGGTTTTGGGGTACTGCTCAGGCTTCCAATATGTTCCATCAGCATTAAGTTTCCTCTCAAAGGCAATACCCTCTTTCCTAGGGTTTCTGTTGAGGATCTGCTTTTTGAGCACATCACAAAGAATCTGATGCCCTTTGAGGCTTTTGTACATGCCTGTTGTGTACAATTCCTTCAGCCCTGCATCGTCAGTGATACTAGCAATGTCCTCAGATGAGGAATTAGTGATAGCAGAGGCAGGTGAAGAATTTGTAACAGTTGAAGCATTTGAACATTCAGGTGAAGAATTAGCAGATTCACGTTCAATGCACTTTAAGCATGGAGGAACAAATTCTTCCTGAGAAGCGCTGATTTGTTGAGCTAGTAATGAATCGCGCTCCTTCTGAAGATCTTCATAACTCACTCTTAGCTTCTCAAGATCTTGCTTTCTTTGAAGAATTCATAAGAAAGTTTTTCATGATCAGATAAGAGAGTGTTATGATGACTTTGAAGGTTATCAAACCTAGACTGAAGTCTCTAAAGATTTTCAGTCAGGGCTTTAGTGCGATCCATTTGTTCGCCCAACATATCATCACTTTTATCTAGCATGTTTTGAACCTTTTCAAAAGCCCTTTGTTGTTTTACAGCAATCTTAGCAAGTTTAGAGTAGCTGGGCTTGAGATTATCATCAGATTCATTTTCACTGGATTCAGAGGAGGTGTATTTGAGTACCTTTGCACCTTTTGCCATGAAGCAATAGGTGGGAGCGTAGTCATCATTATCTTCATCAGGCTTGTCGGTGGGGTCAGTTTCTTCAATGTCGAAGATGGACTTGCTAACGAAAGCAGTAGCGAAGGCCAGACTCACCACACCAGATTCGGATTCTTCAGATGCCTCCTCTTCCTCATTTTCCCCAGATTCAGCTTCAGAGTCCATTTCCTTGCCAATGAATGCCCGAGCCTTCTTGGAGCTGCTCTTCTTGTGAGATGAAGACTTCGAGGATTTTGATGACGAAGATTTTGACGATTTCTTCTTCTTCGCATCATCAGAACTGTAATCCGTGTATTTCTTCTTCTTCAATTCCTTTTCCCACTGAGGACAATCTTGAATATAATGACCAGGTTTCTTGCATTTGTGGCACAACCTTCTCTTGTAGTCACTTGATGAGGAATCACTGCTTCTTGAGGATTTTCCAAAGCGACCACGCCTTGAGAACTTCTGGAATTTCTTCACGAGCAGTGCTAGCTCCTGGCTCAATTCTTCAGGATCACCAAGGCTACTACCAGAATCCTCACATTCAGACTCAGACACAGCCTTGGCCTTCAGGGCACGTGGTTTGCCATAGCACGAACCATAGAGATCTCTCTTTTCAGCAAGCTGGAACTCGTGAGTATTTAGCCTTTCGAGGATATCGGCAGGATCAAGAGACTTGTAGTCAGCCCGTTCTTGTATCATCAGACCCAGAGTATCAAATGAGGAATCAAGTGATCTCAACAGTTTCTTCACCACCTCATGGTCAGTGATGTCAGTGGCACCGAGGGCTTGAAGCTCTTTGAGATGTCAGTGAGGCGATCAAAGGTTTGTTGGACATTTTCATTGTCGATTCTTCTGAAGTGGTTGAAGAGATTCCGAAGAACATCAACTCGAGAGTCGCGCTGAGTTGAGACTCCTTCATTCACTTTGGACAGCCTATCCCAGATAAGCTTAGCAGTTTCCAAAGCACTCACTCTTCCATATTGTCCTTTACTCAGATGGCCACATATGATATTCTTCGCTTGAGAATCGAGTTGCTTGAATCTCTTCACATCGGTAGCGTTCAGTGAGGGTGTGACAGAGGGAACGCCATTTTCCACAACATACCAGAGATCGTTGTCAATTGCCTCGAGATGCATTCGCATCTTGTTTTTCCAGTAGGGGTAGTCCATCCCATCAAAGGTAGAACACCCAGCCGAGACCTTGATCATACCTGCGGTCGACATAACTGAAACTCCAGGCGGTTAAACCAAAATCACACAGAACAAGGGAGTACCTTGCTCTGATACCAATTGAAAGTGCGTTATGTTGACTAGAGGGGGGTGAATAGGCAATTTTTATGAATTCTTCACTGAGGAATTTGCCGGTGAGGAAATTCCTTAGCGAAGAACTATTAGCAGCGGAATAAGTACTCAGAAGTAAGCATAACAGAATACAAGCATGGTCATCATGATGAAATGAAGACTAGCACAAAGTACAGAAAGCGTAATCACAGGATAACACAAGATGAAGACAAACAGACTGAAGAAATTGAACTGAGGAAATTGAGAAAGTCTTCAGTCAAAGTCTTCAAACACAGATATGAACTAACACTCAACACAGTAATGAGGAAATGAAAGGGTTGAGGAAATAGAACCAGTTAGGTTGGTGAAGACAATGATTTGGTAGACCAGTTCCAACTGCTGTCTCAGTTGTACGTCTGGTTGGAGCGGCTGAGTATTTAAACTCGAGGACACGCAGTCCCGGACACCCAGTCTCTAAGCACGCAACCCAGGACACCCAGTCCTCACCGTATTCTCCTTGAACTAAGATCACGCAGATCTCATCCAATCACTCGTGGTAAGTCTTCAGGCGACTTCCAAACCTTCACAGACTTGGTCACTCGGCAATCCACAATTCCTCTTGGATGCTCTAGACCTTGACGCCTAACCGTCTGGAAGAAGCACAGTCTTCAAAGGTAATAAGCGTCGGATCCACGCAAGATCAATTTCTTCAGTGATTCTCAATCACTTTGGGTTTATAGGTTTTTGGGTTTTTGGGATTTTCCTCACTCGATGATTTTCGCTCAAAGTCCTCGGAGGATGGGTTGCTCTCAAATGACAAGTGTCAAGTTCTCTCGGAGCAGCCAACCAGCTAGTGGTTGTAGGGGGCGGCTATTTATAGCCTAGGGAGCAGCCCGACATGATAAGACATAAATGCCCCTCAATGATATGACCGTTAGGTGGATAAGATATTTTGCGACAGCTGGCGCGCAGCACAGCAACGGTCGGAAATTTGACTCTCAAATTCCTCAGGGCTATCATGTTCCTCACTGTGTAGGTAATTTGCACTGATGAATTCCTAACTCCTCAGTCAGAACAAATTCATTAGTGACCAGAAGAACTTTGTCTCTGTCACTGAAGAAAGTGACTGAACTGTATGAGATTTCCAAAGGCTTCACTCGAAGGAATTGGTAGGTGTAGGATTTTGAGTTGAGCATCACATGGAAATTTTTCCTTAGTATTTCCTCGACCCCCTTTAACAGTACGGTGTTTCCTATGACTCAAGAAAGAGAAAATGAAACTACGAAAACAAAAGTCTTCACGCTTCATGTTCCACAAATGAATACCAAGTCTTCAAGGTCACACCAATTTCTTCACTTTCAAAGTCTTCAGAAAGTCTTCAGAATATCAAAGTCTTCAGTTGAAGAACTTCATTTTTAGGGGTCGACTTTCTCTGTAAATATCAAACTCCTCATAGACTTATAGACCTGTGTATACTCACAAACGCATTAGTCCCTTAACCTATAAGTCTTCAATACACCAAAATCACTAAGGGCCACTAGATGCACTTACAATCTCCCCCTTTTTGGTGATTGATGACAACATAGATTAAGTTTTCAACGGGGATAAACATATGAAGTGTATACGCTGATATTGAGGAATTTGATTACAAGATATAGTAGAACTCCCCCTGAAGATGTGCATACTGAGGATTTTGCTTTCGAAGCAATGCACACTTGAAGAGTTAAATCATGGAGATCTCCCCCTATATCTTGTAATTCATACACGCATTTGATATATAATATGAAGAATTTGAAATGCATGATGAAATATGGTGAGCCTATACAGTGTGCTATGGTATGTCACTCCTCCATTGTAATCATCATGACATGTTATTTGTATGTCAGTTCTATTGGCCAAGTTTCTTAGGCACAGTTATCACGAGTTATCATAAGAAAATAAGCACCTGTGAATATAAGCTCCATGTAATAAGCCAACCAGTTCTTTTCATTGCCTTCCTTTTCAGCTTATCTTTGGTATGATCAGTGAAAAGTCTAGGTTGCATTATATTTTTTTCATTTTGCTGCCCATATGAAAATTAATTTGACTTGCAAACATCACAAATTGAACCCAATACAGTAATTTATATGATAGGAAAACAGACCATCACTATTTGTTCAAAATGCAAATACAGTGATATCATCTACTTGGCACAATCTACTTTGGTCAATGTCTTCCATAGAGATCCCATTGCCTAATTTAAATGAAGAACGCATGACCCACATTTAAATGAAGAACAATTATTTATTGAAATTCGATGGTCCAAGTGGCTGGTTATTATCATATAGCAGCAGCACCTGAAAGCATCATATAGCAGCCGTAGCAGCTCATAGCAACTCATCATACAATAGCAGCAGTGTGCAATTCATCATATACCAGTAGCAGCTCATAGCAATTCATCATATCGCAGCAGCAGGAGCAGCTCATAGCAGTTCATCATATAGCAGCAGCAGGAGCAGCTCATAGCAATTCATCATACAGCAGCAGCAGGAGCAGCTCATAGCAATTCATCATATAGCAGCAGCAGCTCATAGCAATTCATCATATAGCAGTAGCAACTCATAGCAATTCATCATATAGCAGCAGCAGTAGCAGCAGTATAGCAGCAGCAGAAGCAGCTCATAGCAATTCATCGTATAGTGGATCAGAATGAAAATTTGGCCGAAAATCAGACGAGATCCTCACCTTGTTGGATGAGCTCATCCTTCAACAGCACCTCAAGGCCACGACCTGGGAGGAGGGGAGGGGGAATAAGGTGCCTTCTGCCGCAGTGTGGCATCAGCCGTAGTTGTGCGGCCCCCGCCGAAGTAGTGCGTTGGACGGACCACAGTGGAGCAGCTGCTGGAGACCATGAGAATGAGCGGTTGTGCCAGAGGGAGGAGCAGCCAGGGAGATTTGCCCCTACCCGCTGGCCATGTAGCCTAGCTGGACAAAGCATCATCTAGGACTAGGCCAGATGGGACCAGTGGCGATGGCTCGCTGGAGGAACCGTACTGTTGCAGGCGGGGGATCGAGGTAGAGGGAAAGGGGAGAGGAGATGCAAGCAGGCAGGGCAATGAACGCTTGCATGTTTGTTTTTACTTGAGGGTCAGGTGTGACGCGGGCATGAGTAGTTTCATTTTGAGTGTAATATAGGCACACAACAGAGTCATTTCACTATTCTCCTTCCCTTCAATTTTTAGTGAGCTTCTACCCAAAACACCCCCCTCCAAAGCAAAATAAGTTAATGCCAAGCCCATAACTCAAAAATGACTTCTTCACATCTTTTATGGCTTATTTTGATAATAATTCTTGAAAAGGCGGAATCGAACTGGTCCTTAACGTGCAATTCAATTGTGCATGCAATGATGAATCACTCATGCCTGCTACAGTGTACATTTAGGCATCATCACACATGGCATAACCTAATACATGTGCATTCCATTGTAGAATCTGCATTATGCAATGTTTATGTTAGTTCATACATTGCACATGATGTTTAAATGCCCCTTAAATCTGGTCAGTCAAGTGATGGTCTTTAAGCCTCCTTCTTTGCTTCTTTTCTTGATATGTAAGATTTGCTCAAACATCTGTTCAATTGCTTGTTTGCATCAGCCAGCCATACTAGGACTATTTGCTTTGATTACTTGATGTTATTGACCTAACACTCTAACAGAGCTTGTCAACAATTTAAACACTAAGGGCTGTTGTAGTGGGGCCTTGTCTAACTCATAGGTGTCGGTGTCAAAACCGGCAGATCTCAGGTAGGGGGTCCTGAACTATGCGTCTAAGGATCGAAGGTAACAAGGAGGCAGGGGACACGATATTTTACCCATGTTCGGGCCCTCTTAATGGAGGTAATATCCCACTTCCTGCTTGATTGACTTTGATGAGTATATGGGTTACAAGAGTTGGTCTACCTCGAGATCGTAATGGCTAAACCCAAGATGTCTAGCATGTATGATTGTGTTCGCCCCTATGGACTAAACCCTCCAGTTTATATAGATACCAGAGGGATCTAGGGTTGTACATAGTTGGTTACAGAGAAAGGAAGGTAAATGATCCGAACGCCAAGCTTGCCATCCACGCAAAGGAGAGTCCCATCCGGACACGGAGAAGGTCCTTCTATCTCGTATCTTCACAGCCCATCAGTCCGGCCCAAGTCACACAGGCCGGCTTCCCGAGGACCCCATAGTCCAAGACTCCCTTAGTAGCCCCTGAACCGGGCTTCAATGACGATGTATTCGGCGTGCAGATTGTCTTTGGCATTGCAAGGCAGGTTCCTTCTCTGAATACTCCAACGCAGTTCTCCATGCAAAACAGCTGTATCCGGCTTTATTAAACAATTACAGCCATAAGCTGTAAGGGCAAAAATATTTGAAACGAAATAAGTCACGTCCATAGGTGATTGCTCCGGCGGGGCGTTATGTCCCGGTCTTGTTAGCATTATGAACCGTTTTACAGCCCTGTTTTGCATTTCGAGGCACGACCATTTGACACGTCTTGTGAAAGCAGAGATCATGTCCCCTTATCACGGGATTCTCATTAACAGGGGTTTGGGTAATCCAACCGTGTCGTTCACACGTCCTCTTGGGAATAGGCGAGATTTAAGGCTCAAAGGGGACACTTGATATCTACTACCTCTATAAGAATACAAAGATCCATATTTTTACCCCACGCCATCTTCCTCATCAGCCTATCTGCCATTCGAGCTCTAGCGCCCAAGTCGCAATCCTTTCCATCGCCACCAAACACTCCTAGCCATGTCCGGATCTGGGGCGCAGGGCAAGTGGATGGCCTCCTCTATTATAGAGGAGAACATCAAGGACCTTTGGGAAGCTGGGTATTTGGCCATGGACATAGTCCATCGGCTCCCTGCCAAAAAGCAGATCTTTCCCACTCCAGAGCCTAACGAAAGGGTAGTGTTCATCCCACATTTCCTTCATGAACTAGGGTTTCCCCTTCATCCTTTCGTCCGCAGTCTCATGTTCTACTATGGGCTAGATTTTCATGATCTAGCCCCAAATTCCTTCCTCAACCTTTCGGAGTTTATCGTCATGTGCAAGGCATTCCTCCGCGTCCCTCCCCACTTCGGCCTATGGCTCAAGGTCTTCAATGTGAAGCCAAAGGTGGTCAGGGGCCAACACACGGAGTGCGGTGGCGCCATAGTGAGAGAACTCCGCAACATCACCTGGCCAAAGGGGACCTTTGTGGAGAGCGTCAAAGGATTGTAGTAGGGGTGGTTCTATATCACGGAACCCCGCGACGCCACATGGGTTGCTGCTCCTGAGTTCAAATCAAGGCCCCCGATGCGGCTTACATCCTGGCTCAATAAGGGCCTAGATTGGGAATCGCCTGACGAGGTAATGACGTTGGAGAGCCACATCAAGGGCATGATAAACAAGAACACCAGCCTCGCCAGCGTGATCCAGGTGATGCTTTTTCGCCGGATTCTCCCTTGTCAAATATATGTGGGAATTCGACCTGGTCTGTCCTCGAACCCTGCAGCGGTTGTTCAGCATGACGCACGAAGACATATGGAAGCTACTCTTCAAGACAACCGAAGATCGTGGCCTTGACTACGCACGTCCAGCCACTCCCATAAGTTTTATGATAACTTTTATTTGCAAATGCAAGGAGTATATTGAATTCTCTGACTCCCACGGGGCTGGACAAAGAAGGCGGAGCAGATCAAATTCCCGGCTCCACTGCCCAAGGACCAGGTTACCCCCTTGCTGACAAAGATGCTGGTTCCGGCGCCGTATCAGGCACCGGAGAAGAAGGCCAAGAAGAAGGGCAAGGAGACCAGAGGTGGCCCCCATCATAAGGGTGCTTCAGACACCGTGTCCGAAGACTCTGAGGCCTCCTCCTCCCATGACGAAGATGTAGAGGAGCAAGAGAGTAACTCTCCCCTACGAGGGGAAGAAGAAAAGGGCGGCTTTCGCGGATCTAGAGGCGGAGGCGACCAAGAAGGGAAAGTCCTCCCTTTCAGATGATTTCGAAGCGGATGCCGATGCCATCCAAGAGCGGCACCCCAGGCCGAAACCCTTGGCTGAGTCGTAAGTATCCGAAGACACCGTACACATATGATTTTATGCCTTATTATTTTAACATACTGAATTGCGCATTATAGCCCGGCTCGCGATCTCCCCCAACAATCATCGTCATCTGGGAACTCGGTAGGGCCGAACGTGATGGAGAGCGAGTCACCCCCATAGATCTCTCCACCCATGCTACGGATAACACCAAAGTGTTGTCCTGAAGAACCTCTCCAGGTCATCGGGAGGTGCTGGAGGCCATGAAGGTGGCAGCGGAGGGTAATACCTCTATTGCCAAAGAGAGGGGGAAATCAACCCCCATGGAGACCGGCGGTGGGGGCAATGCTCAATTCGGCCCCCAACCGAATATTATTCCGGAGACCGATGCGGCTCAGGAATCGGCCCGACAGCCTTCCTCGAGGGAAGGGGGCATGCCGTCTCCGCCGGCGTCCTCTATCAATCCGGAGGCGCCGGACACTCTGGTGGAAGCGCTTAAGGGTTCTTCCATTGTGGAGGAACACCATACCCTTATGGGTACGGTGGTTGAAAAGGTTCGGTCCACTAAGAGCGGATTGAACCGAGCCTATACCAGCCTTCTAATAGGCTTTGAGGTATGTGACATAATATTTTTTGGCTATTTGCAAAAAGAATACATGTATATAGATAGTAGCCCCTGAGACTCTATTTGGCTTTCATGAAGAAAGGCCAAACAGAGGATCGAATAATATTCTGCAGGAGCTAAGATATATGTTTCTTTGGATAAACAGGCTGGAAAGCTAGCAGCAACCTTGCATGCTGCCAAAGTCTCCAAACTAAAGCGGAAGTCGGAAGAAGTGTAACGTATGCAATACCGAAGCATATCTGAAATGATATAAGATCCAATTTGTTATTTGACTGAGCTGCTTGATTATGCTCATAGCTGACACGTCGGAGGTCGAAGACCTCAAGAGTGTGCTGGCCGAAGCCAAGAAGGAGGCGGACGAGGAACGAACCACCTACCAAAAGCATGAAGCAAGGTTGGAGGAAGTCCAACAAGAGCTCACTGATGCTATAAACAAATGTCAGTCCTTGGAGCGCAAGGTGTTGAATCGAGAATTGAAACTTGCTGCGGCACTCCAAAGTGCGAAGGAGGCCCGGGTTGAAGCCCAAGGCGCCTGCCAGGAGATCCATGAAGCCAAGAAGATCGCGGCTGGTAAGGCTTTTAATATGCAGAGCAAATACGTAAGGAGGAAATACACCTTACTGACACGCATTTGGAGTTCTCCAGGAGCGTTTGCGGATCTGCCCCGAAGTATTGCAGATGCTACCGATTTCTTCCGGGCTGAAGATGGGAGCTCAACAGAGAAGCTATTCTGGTCGTAGTACCTTGCGCCAGAGCATCTTGTGCCCCTCAGTGATCAGTTGAAACAACTGACTGAGCTACATAGGGTGGTCGAACTAGCCATGAGGGATATCATAGTCCGTCTTTGGCCAGCCAAACCCATACCTAGTAACTACTTTGGGCTTGTGAAGCAGCTAGTCAATGCCTGCACACGGCTTGATGCTATAAAGCGGTCAGTCTGTATCGAAGGTGCCCGAATGGCCTTCACCCATGTCAAGGTACAGTGGGCGAAGATGAATGCCACCAGTCTTGCAACCGAGGGACCGCCCACAGGCAAGGAGCATCGTACGCCGGAGAAGTATTTCAACGACGTCCTTGAAGGATCCTGCATTATAGAGGGCGTGTGTTCGAAGGACACCATTTTTTAATGAATGTATCTGCGATGCCCAAACTCTGTAATGAAAACAAAGCGTTCGTATAATTTTAGTCTTGTTGCATCTGAAATTATTTATCCTCCATTGCGGTCGTTTATTAAATCTCAGAGTTGGCCAGTCATCGGCTTTAGCCCCTCGCGTAGATACTACGGGGGTGTTTGGGACAGCACAAAAACACACTTAACCCAACGACTTGGTCCTTCAAGGAGGTGCTAGTGCGGCGAGCCAGGCAATCAGGCTATGCGGTTTTATCACTCCCACTTAGCCATAGGAGTTTGACAATAAGATTGTAGGCGCAGCCCCTGGTATTGTTCGGTGATCCGAACTCGGGTGGTGTAGACATCTGACCAAGTAAAAAATCAGTCCTTCGTGTAACACGGAAAAAATCACAAGAGATTTATACTGAGTCGCCGAATAGCTGACCAGCTCTCGCCGCATCATGACAGTCAGTTTTCGGCTTTCTCTACTGAGGTGTTTATCCGGCTAACCAGAAACACAATCGCAGTAGTTCTCCCTTACTTCCTAAGCCGAACAAGCGGAACGTAAGGCAGTAACCACAGGGGCCGGGCAACCCAACTATTGACCCAAGACATGATTCAGAGCCGATGCATATAATGCTAGATTCGAGACGCCGAATTGCACTGTGAAAGTGTTCGCACTTATGGTGAACTTTAAGAAATGTACGTGGCTGAATAGAGCCCCTGGCAATTTAGGTCGTGCCTAGGTGTACATGACAATCAGATGAAAAAGAAGAAGGAATACGGAATAGGGGATAAGCCAGTACCGAATAGTTTGGGCGAAAATTTGTTTCCATTATAGTTTGATTGATATGTCAAAACATATTTGTACAGATAATGCTATAAGCATCGAGGCTATTTTACATGCCAAGCGAAAGGGAAAGGTGTGTACAAGTATTAGAAAAGGGGAGCAGGTGATCTTAAAAGATCATTTAAGTACTCCACCGTACATCTACGCTGCTTTTCGCATTTGTGTGTGATCCTTTGAGAGGATTAATGAATAAGTTTTCATAAGGGGCCGGAAAAAGGGCCCTTGACACCATAAAAAGGGTGATGTGGGTTGTAAAGAACCTGAAAAGAAAAAATGAAGTTATGAAAAAAGATAGATGGGGCCAGTTACGGTTGAGCCGTAGTGTGGACCTTATCATCGATATGCCTCCATCGTCGCCCATGGTATTTTTAGTGTGTAGTTATGAGCACGCGGTACATACGCCGCTGCGTGGTTGGCGCAAAGACAGAGGACGGATTGCTAATCGAGGTCCTGATGAGTTGGACTATCATTCTGCGGGGTAGTCCGGACTCGTTTGACGGGGTCTGGTAGCTTGACTGCCGATGTGGAGTTCGGCTTGATAAGGCCGACCTGCACTTCCGCTGCGAGGGCCGCAGTGTGTTCCTCAGTATGGAGGGAGCGATCCATGTTTCCATGAACTGTTATAACACCGCGTGGTCCTGGCATTTTGAGTTTTAGATAAGCATAATGTGGGACCGCATTGAAGCAGGCAAACGTAGTTTGTCCGAGCAGTGCATGATAGCCACTACGGAAAGGACGATGTCGAAGATCAAGTCTTTGCTTCGAAAGTTGTCTGGCGAACGTAATATGACCTCCAATGTGATTGAGCCCGTGCAGTGGGCCTCTACACCAGGTATTAATTTTTTGAAGGTAGTTTTGGTGGGTTTGATTCTTGACAAGTCAATACCCATTTTCCGTGATGTGTCCTGATAGAGCAGGTTAAGACTGTTGCCACCATCCATGAGGACTCTCATGAGGTGGAATCCATCGATAATTGGGTCGAGGACCAATGCGGCTGAACCTCCATGACGGATACTAGTCGGATGGTCCCTACAATCAAAGGTGATCAGGCATGCTGACCATGGGTTGAATTTTGGGGCGACTGGCTCTATCACATAGACGTCGCTTAATGCGCGCTTGCGCTACATTTTGGGGATTTGACTAGCGTACATCATGTTCACCGTCTTGACCTCGGGGGGAATTTCTTCTGGCCCCTTGTGTTTTGTGGATGAGGCTCCTCGTCATCATCCTTGCTGGGCGACCCATTCCCCATCTGCTCGGAGTTTAATTTACTGGCATGTTTAAAGACCAAACAACTTCTATTGGTATGGTAAGCAGGCTTGTCAGGGGTGCCGTGAATCTACCAAGGTCGATCGAGTATTCGGTCCAGGCTAGATGAACCTTCTTTGTTTCTTTTGAATGGCCTCTTTCGTTGACCGGGCTTGGAGCCACTGAATCTGGCGTTGACCTCCTGTCTTCGGTATTTTCATTGTTTCTCTGACGCTTGTTTTTATTGCATTGAGGCCTGCCGTTTCTGTTCCTTGCTTCGGAAGTGCCAGGATCGTTGGTACTATTGCTGCTACGAGGAAGCCAGCTATCTTCGCCTGCGCAAAAGCGGGTCATGAGTGATGTGAGGGCTGCCATGGACTTCGGCTTTTCTTGCCCGAGGTGTCGGGCAAGCCATTCGTCACGGATGCTATGTTTGAAGGCTGCTAGAACCTCAGCGTCCGGACAGTCAACAATTTGGTTCTTTTTTACTAGGAATCGGGTCTAGAATTTTCTGGCTGACTCTCCGGGCTGCTGGACTATGTGACTAAGGTCATCGGCGTCCGGAGGCCGAATATAAGTGCCCTGGAAGTTGTCTATAAAGGCATCCTCCATGTCTTCCCAGCTTCCAATTGAGTTTTCTGGGAGGTTGTTTAACCAGTGCCGAGCTGGTCCCTTAAGTTTGAGGGGGAGGTATTTGATGGCATGTAGATCGTCACCGTGAGCCATGTGAATGTGGAGAAGGAAATCTTCAATCCACACCGCGGGATCTGTTGTGCCATCGTATGACTCGATGTTCATGGGTTTAAACCCCTCTAGGAACTGGTGCTCCATTACCTCATTAGTGAAGCATAGGGGGTGTGCGGCGCCTCTATATCGGGCCACGTCATGACGCAGTTCGGATGGAGTGTGTATGCGGTTTTCAGCCTGGGCGAAGTTATGATTGTCGCGCCAGGCCTGATGGCCATCTTCTCACGCTGGGGCCTGCCCCCTTTGTCACATCCCTAGCCTCAGGCATTGCTCTAGGTTAGCTTCATGTGTGCATCATGTCTATATTTTTGAAACTTGAATTGAGGAATATTGGAAGCCTCAAAACCCTAAATAAAAGAGGGGCAAAAACCCTAGAAATCTTATTCATCGCTCCAAAAGGCTCTTCTTAAATGTTTGATAATTCTGGTAAGGGTTCTGGTCCCAACCAAAATATTGAACATTTTTAAGGATTTATTTTTGGGACTTTGAATTTAAATCATAGCTATTTGAATTGGACTTATATCTACTGTTAAATAAATATAGGTCCAATAATTCTGAAATATTTTTGTGGAGCATTGTTTTAATTCTTTTAGCTCCCAAAAATATTGTCAGAAGCAAAATAAATTGAATTGGTTTCAAAACCAAATTCAAAACAAACCTGCAAAATAGAAAACTGAAATAATTAGAAAAGAGAGAGAGAGAGACTACCTGGGCCACTTACCTGTAGCCGGCCCAGCTGGCCAGCTCCTCCCGCTGGCCCAGCCCACCACCACAGCCTCCCTGTCGTCTTCCTCCCTGGACAGGAGGACGAGCGCGTGCCCGCCGCGCGATGGCCACACGCCTCGCCAGCTCCTGCTTACCGCTCTCCCCCCGACGCTCTGGACGCCCTGGACGTCGACACGCGGCCTCCCCGACCGCCCCTCACTCTCTCCCGAGCTCTCCCCCTCCTCTGTTTCTCTCTCCCTCTCGTGCCGAGCGCAGCCGTCGCCACCGACGCTGTTCGCCGCGGCCACCGGCCACCCCTCGCCTCGCCGTTGCCTCCAGAAGAACCGCCGCGCCTTCTTCTTCGTCTCCACCAACCCATGTGACGCCGGAAGCCTCGGAGCGCCGTCCCCGACGTCTTCTTCCTCCTCGGGCCACCGAGATCGCCGGCGACCTCCCGTCGTCACCAGCCCCTCCCCGAGCCCGCCGTTCGCCTCGTCGCCACCGCAGTGAGCTCCTGCCCCTGTTCCCCTTCTCCGCTCCCTCTCTCGCACGCCGTAGCTGCTGCACCGAGCTCACCCGCACCCGCCGCCGCCTGTGCTCACCGCCGGTGTGACTCCGGCCACGCAACGGCTCAGTCGACCCGTCCATCTTGTTCACCGCATCACATAGGCCACTATTAGTGCCTCAGCTCGCTTGCTCGCACACCGCAACGCTGCCCGCACCCACGCCCGAACTCCGGCGGCCGCAACCGAGCTCGCCGCCGTCGATGTAGGTCGCCCCCGGCATAACTGACTACACCACTCGACGCGCTGGATCACCAGCTGCCCGTAGGTGGTCTCCTCCGTCCGTTTGGACGCCGGAGCGCGAAACCCGCAGCTCCTCCGCCGCGTTTGACCCCGCCGGCGGCTAAACGCCGGTGGGTTTGACCACTTGACCCCGACGGGACCCTCCCCTGTGTCGATGACAGGTGGGGCCAGCCCCCCCCCCCTGTTAATTAGTTAGTTATTTTATTTTAACTACCCCCTCTGCTGACACTGACAGGTGGGCCCCCGCCATCAGGTGATTAGCTTAAGCTAATCACCACCTAATCTAACCCCAGAGCCACTGACATGTGGGCCCTAGTGCTTAATCCTTAATCAAACTAAAATAAACCCTCCCTGTTTAACCTGTGACACTGACGTGTGGACCCCACACATCAGGTTTGACCCGAGCCGGCCCCTGTTGACTTGCTGACGTCATGCCAATGTCATGCTGACGCAGTAATGTTTTCTGGATTTAATTTAATTCTGAAATTCTAGAAAATTGTAAAAACTTCTAAAAATCATAGAAATTCAACCGTAACTCCAAATTAAATAATTTATATATGAAAAATTATCAGAAAAATTCAAGTAATCCATCTGTACCATTTTCATGCATGTTAGAACAACTTATAGCTGCTGTTTAGCACAAATCAATTAAAGGGCATTTAAATAATCACATATGGAGTTTGAATTTGAATCTTGTATTCAAACCAACCTCATTTAATCTGTTGCTAGTTGCATTAGCCCAAAACACATTCATATTGCCATGTCATAGCATGCATCATATTGTGCATTGCATTGATTGTGTTCCCTTCTGTGTTGCCGGTATTTGTCCCCTCTCGATAGACGTGATACCGATGATGTGATCGTTGACACTGATGAAGACTCAATGTTATCTTCAAAAGTGCCAGGCAAGCAAAACCCCCTTGTTCATTCCGATACAATCCTACTCTCTCGCTCCTGCTCTCTTTTACTGCATTAGGACAACACCGATTCATCTGTTACTTGCTGCGGTAGCTGAACCCCTTTGTCCTTTGCATGACCTGTCATTGCCACAGTAAATAGATGAAACCCACTAGCATGAGTAGGAGTTGTTTGAGCCCTGTTGTGCCTACTCATTCATGCTTGTTTGTCATGCCTGCTACTGCTTAGAGTTGAGTCAGGTCTGATTCATCGGGGATGAATCAGAGGCGTGTGAACATGTCCTACTATGTGTGAGCTAAGTGTGTGAACACGTTTTGGTAAAGGTAGCGGTGAGAGGCCATGTAGGAGTACATGGTGGGTTGTCTCATTGCAGCCGTCCTCAGGAACTGAGTTCTGTGTTTGTGATCCATGATTCAGCTACTACCACGCATTGGGCCCGAAACCAATGGACCCTCTCGGCTTCTTGACCACCCTTGTCCTCTGTCCAGGAGTTGCAAGTAGTTTCTGGTGTTTGTAGTATGCTGGAGGCCGTGCGCAGCGCTGACCGTAGGGGTGGGCTGTGATGCGGTAGGCACGTGGCCGGGTAAACCGGGCGCCCGTTTGGTGTCATGGAACCCTGTACACATCGTTTGGGGCTGTGAGCGAAACTCCGGCCGGATCTCCTCATGGATGGAACCCGAATAGGCGATAAACCTGGACTAGAGACTTGAGTGTTTAGGCAGGCCGTGGCCGACACCCACGTTGGGCTTCCGCTTGAAGGTTGCCGAGTACATGTCGTGTAAACGGCGGTAAGTGGTGAGAGCGTGTGTGAAGAAGTACACCCCTGCAGGGTTAACCTAATCTATTCGAATAGCCGTGTCCGCGAAAAAGGACTTCTGGGTTGCTTATATCAGTTCATAGACAAGTGAAAGTGGATACTCTAAAATACGCAAGATAAGCGTGAGTGCTATGGATGGCGTTCTCGTAGGGAGACGGGAGCGGATCCATAGTGGTGTATTGATATGGTGAATATGTGGACTCGTGTGCGCCACCTCAAAAAAGTTACTCGCAGTCGTAGTTCAGGATAGCCACCGAGTCAAAGCTGGCTTGCTGCAGTTAAACCCCACCATCCCTTTGTTGATAATGATGCATATGTAGATAGTTCTGATGTAAGTCTTGCTGGGTACATTTGTACTCACGTTTGCCTATTTTATGTTTTTGCAGAGAGACTTCAGTCTCACTAGTATTTCCGCATGGTCTTTGACGTTTAGCTTGTTACCTCAGCTACGATCTTGTGCCTCGGCAGGATTTGGTAGATAGTCAAGCTTCTCAGTCTTTTTCATTTATAGTTGTCTGTACTCAGACATGATAGCTTCCGCTTGTGCTTGATTTGTATGCTCTGAATGTTGGGTCATGAGACCCATGTTTGTAATATCTCGCTCCTCGGAGCCTATTGAATAGATTACTTGAGTCATAGAGTCATGTTGTGATGCCATGTTGTATTTGCACATATCGAGCATATTGTGTGTATGTTATTGAAATGCTTGGTATGTGTGGGATCTGACCATCTAGTTGTTTATCTTTAGTAGCCTCTCTTACGGGGAAATGTCTCCTAGTGTTTCCACCGAGCCATGGTAGCTTGCTACTGCTCCGGAACACTTAGGCTGGCCGGCATGTGTCCTTCTTCGTTCCTGTGTCTGTCCCTTCGGGGAAATGTCACGCGGTGAATACCGGAGTCCTGTTAGCCCGCTACAGCCCGGTTCACCGGAGTCCTGCTAGCCCAGTGCTACAGCCTGGATTCACTCGCTGATGACCGACATGTTCGATGCTGGGTCATGGATGCCTGTCCCTGTAAGTCTGTGCCGCTTTGGGTTTACGACTAGCCATGTCAGCCCGGGCTCCTTATCATATGGATGCTAGCGACACTGTCATATACGTGTGCCAAAAGGCGCAAACGGTCCCGGGCAAAGGTAAGGCGACACCCGTGGGAATACCGTGCGTGAGGCCGCAAAGTGATATGAGGTGTTACATGCTAGATCGATGTGGCATTGAGTCGGGGTCCTGACACCCTTGATCCGTATATTGATCTGGTCTGACCGGCTCTATTATCCAGGTCCTAACGTAAGTCGTAAGTGTATCCTGCAGCTGATGTCTCTCTACCTTTACGGCGGGGTGGTGCAGGCGGGTGTTCGGCTTGGTTTGCCGCTCTGTCCCAGCCACATGGTGGTCGGTCAGGTCCGTCAGCAGCGTTACACGTGGGTAGTATAGGCTCTGGGGGCCTCGTCGTGAAATTAGGGTAGCAGCTTGCACTTTGGGTAACTCTTGGTTGGGCGTTCGAGGCCGTATTCCTCGGCTACCAAGACGTCAATCCATCTGTCATTGAGTAGATCCTGATCAGCTTGAAGCTTTTGTTGCTTCTTTTTTAGGCTTCTTGAAGTGGCTATTAGCCGGCGCTTAAAGCGTTCTTATTCGAAGGATTCCTCTGGCACGATGAATTCTTCGTCGTCGAGGCTCTCGTCCACTTCGGAGATCGGTACGTAGTTACTATCCTCCGAGACCTCATCCTTAATGGGGTCGTTGGAGTTTACTTGCCCTTCCTCCCAATCATCATGCTCGGATGTTGGTTCGATGGGGGCTTCTTAATCTTCGGCGTTATCTGGAGTATTGTTGTCTCCGGTGCCGGTATTGCTATCTTTTTCGCGCCGCGATTTAGAGTGGCGCCGCTGATGTCGACGCTTTGATGGTGCCATGGGAGGCTTGTCTTCGAGTGAATCCTTCCCCCCTTCACCGTCATCCTCTTTAGGGGTGTCCACCATGTACATGTCATATGTGGAGTAGCCGTCTAGCGTCCGGTAAGCGGTGGGTTCTGGCTTTGCTCTTCTCAGCCATCGTCGTCCATGCTGTCAATGTCTTCGGAAGCGTAATCAAGCATGTTGGTTAAGTCCTCGATAGTGGCTATGAAGTGAGTGGTGGGTGGGACGTAAAATTCCCTGCTCTCAGCCCCTAATGTGGGATGGGCATAGTTCGGCAGTGATCCTTATGTAATGGCGAGAGATTGCATTAAGTCCAGAGCCTTATTTAAGGGTGAGGTATGGACAGGGAAGCGAGAATCCGTAGAGCGGGGCGGGATAGGAGTTCCCTGGCCAAGCTCGTATAACACACACCTCGAGAGTTCGGAGCTGGTGTACGGAAGTGAGTTCGGTGATACGTCTCCAACGTATCTATAATTTTTGATTGTTCCATGCTATTATATTACACATTTATATCATTTTTGGGACTAACCTACTAACCGGAGGCCCAACCCGTATTGCTGTTTTTTTTGCCTATTTCAGTATTTCGAAGAAAAGGAATATCAAACGGAGTCCAAACAAAATGAAACCTTCGGGAGCGTGATTTTTGGAACAAACGTGATCTAGAGGACTTGGAGTGCAAGCCAACAAGCAGCCGAGGTGGCCACGAGGGTGGAGGGCGCGCCCACCCCTACAAGGCACGCCCCCTATCTCGTGGGCCCCTCGGGCGGCCACCGACCTACTTCTTCCTCCTATATATACCCACGTACCCCGAAAACATCCAAGGAGCCAAAAAACAATTTCCAACGCCATAACCTTCTGTATCCGCGAGATCCCATCTTCGAGCCTTCGCCAGTGCTCCACCGGAGGGGGGAATCGATCACGGAGGGCTTCTACATCAACACCATAGCCCCTCCGATGAGTTGTGAGTAGTTTACCACAGACCTTCGGGTCCATAGTTATTAGCTAGATGGCTTCTTATCTCTTTTTGGATATCAATACCATGTTCTCCCCCTCTCTTGTGGAGATCTATTCGATGTAACTCTTTTTGCGGTGTGTTTGTCGAGATCCAATGAATTGTGGGTTGATGATCAAGTTTATCTATGAGAAATATTAGAATCTCCTCTGAATTCTTTTATGTATGATTGAGTTATCTTTGCAAGTCTCTTCGAATTATCAGTTCAGTTTGGCCTACTAGATTGATCTTTCTTGCAATGGAAGAAGTGCTTAGCTTTGGGTTCAATCTTCCGGTGTCCTTACCGAGTGACAATAGGGGTTGCAAGGCACGTATTGTATTGTTGCCATCGAGGATAAAAAGATGGGGTTTATATCATATTGCATGACTTTATCCCTCTACATCATGTCATCTTTCTTAATGCGTTACTCTGTTCTTATGAACTTAATACTCTAGATGCATGCTGGATAGCGGTTGATGTGTGGAGTAATAGTAGTAGATGCAGGCGGGAGTCGGTCTACTTGTCACGGATGTGATGCCTATATACATGATTATGCCTAAATAATCTCATAATTATTCGCTTTTCTATCAATTGCTCGACAGTAATTTGTTCACCCACCGTAATACTTATGCTATCTTGAGAGAAGCCACTAGTGAAACCTATGGCCCCCGGGTCTATCTTTTATCATATAAGCTTTCTATCTATTTTTATTTGCATCTTTACTTTTCCTATCTATATTATAAAATACCAAAAATATATTTATCTTATCATACTATCTCTATCAGATCTCACTTTTGCAAGTGGTCGTGAAGGGATTGACAACCCCTTTATTGCGTTGGTTGCGAATTCTTTGTTTGTTTGTGTAGGTGCGTGGGACTTTTGAGGAGCCTCCTACTGGATTGATACCTTGGTTCTCAAAAACTGAGGGAAATACTTATGCTACTATTGCTGCATCACCCTTTCCTCTTCAAGGAAAACCAACGCAAGCTCAAGATGTAGCAAGAAGGATTTCTGGCACCGTTGTCGGGGAGGTCTTCTCTCAAGTCAGGACATACCAAGTACCCATCACAAACTCATCTCCCTCGCATTTACATTATTTGCCATTTGCCTCTTGTTTTCCTCTCCCCCACTTCACCCTTGCCATTTTATTCGCCCTTCTTATGTCCATCTTTTCGTTTGCTTTGATGTCTTACTTGGCTCGTTTGGTTGGAATAATTGTGTATTTATGACTAAACAAAGAAGCTAAGATCTATGTATCCTCATATGCTTGTTAATCTTTTTAAGAGATCCAATGATGATGAACCAATTTCTAGTGAGTTTTGTGCACTAGACTATCTTTATGAAGTTTTGCTTGAAATTCGTGAATCTGAAAATTGTGATGAAGAACTTTATGAAGTGATTCACGATAGATCTTTGAATAAAAAGCATGATTGCAATGATTTTACTATAAATTCTCTTGATGTCAGTTGTGCTATTAATATGCAAAACCCTAAGCTTGGGGATGCTAGTTTTGCTATGTCTACTACTTGTTGCAATGATCATGATTGCAGTGATTCTTCTTATGATCTTGAAAATTTATTTAAGCCCCATGATGAATATGAGATTGATAATAGTGTTTGCAATAATACTGAAAGTGGGTTTGGAAGAGTGTCAACTTTAGATCCCACATATTTGGAGAATGCTCAATCTTATGGTATTTTTGATAAAAGTGGGTTTGGAGAGGTCATGACTTTAGTTAATGTTAATCCCGCTATTTTGGAAGAGTGTCAACTTCGCATGCATGTGGGTCGTGTTGGAAATATTTGATGTGATAGTTATTTTGTTGAATTTTCCTATGATCCTACATGTAGTTATTATGAGAGAGGAAAATATGGTTGTAGAAATTTTCATGTTACTAAATTACCTCTCTTCATGTTGAGATTGCTATCATCTCTTTGTTTTTCCTTGCATATGCTAGTTTTTGCTTGCCTTGACAATTTGTTTGCTTACAATATGCGTATGCATAGGAAGTATGTTAGACTTAAGTGTGTTTGTCACATGTTTCATGATGTTCTCTTTGCGCTTCAAGTCTTGTCCTTCATGTTAGCATCATTGAAATTATCAATGCCTAGCTAAAAGGCTTTAAAGAAAATCGCTTGTTGGGAGACAACCCAATATTTTTCCTTGATGTTATTTAATAAATTTTGCATCTGCCTTATGTTTATATGTGTTTTTATGTTTTAATTAGTGTTTGTGCCAAGTAGAACCTATAGGATAACCTATCGTGATAGTTAATTTGATTCTGCTGAAAAACAGAAACTTTGCGCGCACGAAATTAGTTTTGTTAAATCACCGAAATGTGATTTTGCGTTGATTCTTTCTGCTGTAGATAAATAGACAAATTGTCCAGGACTTCCTATTTTTGTAGGATTTTTACAGTTCCAGAAGTTTGCGTTAGTTACAGATTGCTACAGACTGTTCTGTTTTTTTACAGATTCTGCCTTTCGTGTGTTGTTTGCTTATTTTGATGCATCTATGGCTAGTATTAAGTGGTATGAACCATAGATAACTTGGAATACAGTAGGTTTAACACCAATATAAGTAAAGAATGAGTTCATTACAGTACCTTATTTGGTGGTCTTGTTTTCTTTCACTAACGAAGCTTATGAGATTTCCTGTTGAGTTTTGTGTTGTGAAGTTTTGAAGTTTTGGGTAAAGATTTGATGGACTATGGAATAAGGAGTGGCTAAAGCATAATCTTGGGGATGCCCTTGGAACCCCAAGATATTCAAGAGTAGCCAAAGTCCTAAGCTTGGGGATGCCCCCGGAAGGCATCCCCTCTTTCGTCTTCGTTCATTGGTAACTTTACTTGGAGCTATATTTTTATTCGCCACATGATATGTGTTTTGCTTGGAGCGTCTTGTATGATATTAGTCTTTTCTTTTTAGTTTACCACAATCATCCTTGCTGTACACACCTTTTGGGAGAAGTCCACTTTATTAGAATTTGCTAGAATACTCTATATGCTTCACTTATATCTTTTGAGCTAGATAGTATTTGCTCTAGTGCTTCACTTATATTTTTTAGAGCACGGCGGTGGCTTAATTTTGAAGAAATTGTTCATATCTCATGCTTCACTTATATTATTTTGAGAGTCTTTTAGAACAGCATGGTATTTGCTATGGATATAAATTTGGTCCTAGAATGATGAGCATCCAAGCTGGGTATAATAAAAACTATCATAGAAAGTGCATAAAACACTAGGATCAATTTGATGCTTGATAATTGTTTTGAGATATAGAGGTGGTAATGTTAGAGTCATGCTAGTGGGTAATTATGAAATTGAGAAATACTTGTGTTGAAGTTGGCAAGTCCCATAGCATGCACGTATGGTAAAAGTTGTGTGACAAATTTGTTGCATGAGGTGCTCTTTTAATGGTCTACCCTATGAGTGGAGGTCGGGATTGCGCGATGGTTAACTCCTACCAACCCTTCCCCTAGGATCATACGTAGTAGTACTTTGCTTCGAGGGCAAGTAGACTTTTGCAATAAGTATATGAGTTCTTTATGACTAATGTGAGTCCATGGATATACGCACACTCACTCTTCCACTTTGCTAGCCTCTATTATACCATGCAACTTTCGCCAGTATCATGCATCCATTATTTACCTTCCTCAAAACAGCCACCATACCTACCTATTATGGCATTTCCATAGCCATTCCGAGATATATTGACATGCAACTTTCCACCGTTCCGTTATTATGACACGCTCCATCATTGTCATATTGCTCTTTGCATGATGATGTAGTTGACATCGTATTTGTGGCAAAGCCACCTTCATAATTTTCATACATGTCATTCTTGATTCATTGCATATCCCGGTACACCGCCGGAGGCATTCATATAGAGTCATATCTTGTTCTAGTTTTGAGTTGTAATTCTTGAGTTGTACATCAATAAAAGTGTGATGATCTTCATTATTAGAGCATAGTCCTAGTGAGGAAGGGATGATGAAGACTATGATTCCCCGAAAAGTCGAGATGAGACTTCAGACTTCATAAAAAAGAGAAAAGGGGAGAAAGGCCAAAAAGAAAAAAAGGAAGGCCAAAGAAAAAAAAGAAGAAGAAAAAAATAAGAAAAAAATAAAATGAGAGAAAAAGAGAGAAGGGACAATGCTATTATCCTTTTTACCACACTTGTGCTTCAAAGTAGCACCATGATCTTCATGATAGAGAGTCTCCTATATTGTCACTTTCATATACTAAGTGGGAATTTTTCATTATAGAACTTGGCTTGTATATTCCAATGATGGGCTTCCTCAAAATGCCCTAGGTCTTTGTGAGCAAGCAAGTTGGATGCACACCCACTTAGTTTCTTTTGTTGAGCTTTCATATATTTATAGCTCTAGTGCATCTGTTGCATGGCAATCCATACTCACTCACATTGATATCTATTGATGGGCATCTCCATAGCCCGTTGATACGCCTAGTTGATGTGAGACTATCTTCTCCCTTTCCGTCCTCACAACCACCACCATAGTGCTATGTCCATGGCTTGCGCTCATGTATTGCGTAAGAGTTGAAAAAGTGGAAGCGCGTTAAAAAGTATGAACCAATTGCTTGGCTGAAACCGGGGTTGTGCATGATGGGAGTATTTTGTGTAATGAAAATGAAGCATGGCCAAACTATATGATTTTGTAGGGATAAGCTTTCTTTGGCTATGCTATTTTGATAGGACATGATTATTTGTTAGTATGCTTCGAAGCATTATTATTTTTTATGTTTTATAAGCTTTTATCTTGAATCATTTGGATTTGAAAAATCATGCCACAATAAAGAAAATTACATTGAGAAATATGCTAGGTAGCATTCCACATCAAAAATTCTGTTTTTTATCATTTACCTACCCGAGGACGAGCAGGAATTAAGCTTGGGGATGCTTGATACGTCTCCAATGTATCTATAATTTTTTATTGTTCCATGCTATTATATTACCCCTTTTGGATGTTTATGGGCTTTATTTTACACATTTATATCATTTTTGGGACTAACATACTAACCGGAGGCCCAGCCCGTATTGCTGTTTTTTTGCCTATTTCAGTATTTCGAAGAAAAGGAATATCAAACGGAGTCCAAACGGAATGAAACCTTCAGGAGCGAGATTTTTGGAACAAACCTGATCCAGAGGACTTGGAGTGCAAGCCAAGAAGCAGCCAAGGCGGACACGAGGGTGGAGGGCGCGCCCACCCCTACAGGGCACGCCCCCCTATCTCGTGGGCCCCTCGGGCGGCCACCGACCAACTTCTTCATCCTATATATACCACAGTACCCAAAAAACATCCAGGGAGCCAACGAAAATCAATTTCCACCGCCGTAACCTTTTGTATCCGCGAGATCACATCTTGGAGCCTTCGCCGGCGCTCCGCCAGAGGGGGGATCGATCACGGAGGGCTTCTACATCAACACCATAGCCCCTCCGATGAGTTGTGAGTAGTTTACCATAGACCTTTGGGTCCATAGTTATTAGCTAGATGGCTTCTTCTCTCTTTTTGGATCTCAATACCATGTTCTCCCCCTCTCTTGTGGAGATCGATTCGATGAAACTCTTTTTGCGGTGTGTTTGTCGAGATCGGATGAATTGTGGGTTTATGATCAAGTTTATCTATGAGAAACTTCTCTGAATTCTTTTATGTATGATTGAGTTATCTTTGCAAGTCTCTTCAAATTATCAGTTTGGTTTGGCCTACTAGATTGATCTTTCTTGCAATGGGAGAAGTGCTTAGCTTTGGGTTCAACCTTGCGGTGTCCTTACCCAGTGACAATAGGGGTTGCAAGGCACGTATTGTATTGTTGCCATCGAGGATAAAAAGATGGGGTTTATATCATATTGCATGAGTTTCTCCCTCTACATCATGTCATCTTTCTTAATGCGTTACTCTGTTCTTATGAACTTAATACTCTAGACGCATGTTGGATAGCGGTCGATGTGTGGAGTAATAGTAGTAGATGCAGGCAGGAGTCGGTCTACTTGTCACGGACGTGATGCCTATATACATGATCATGCCTAGATAATCTCATAATTATTCGCTTTTCTATCAATTGCTCGATAGTAATTTGTTCACCCACCGTAATACTTATTCTATCTTGAGAGAAGCCACTAGTGAAACCTATGGCCCTTGGGTCTATCTTTTATCATATATGCTTTCTATCTACTTTTATTTGCATCTTTACTTTTCCAATCTATATTATAAAATACCAAAAATATATTTATCTTATCATACTATCTCTATCAGATCTCACTTTCGCAAGTGGCCGTGAAGGGATTAACAACCCCTTTATTGCGTTGGTTGCGAGTTCTTTGTTTGTTTGTGTAGGTGCGTGGGACTTTTGAGGAGCCTCCTACTGGATTGATACCTGGGTTCTCAAAAACTGAGGGAAATACTTACGCTACTATTGCTGCATCACCCTTTCCTCTTCAAGGAAAACCAACGCAAGCTCAAGATGTAGCAAGATCCGGCCCGATGAGGATAGAGGGAGCCTGAAGTGATTCCGGGCCGGCCGATGAAATGATCCCCTCCGTAACTCTAGTGTTGAGTTCTATGGCTATGGAGAGTCCGGCGGGCTCTAAACTCCCGTCTTAGGACTCGGCGAGGAGTTCCCAATCTGCGGTCGGAGCTGCAGTTGAGGCTGCGAACGCATGGAAGATCAAGCCTCCTCGGATATCAGCAATGTAGTTTAGGTTTCCGAAACTGATCTGATGACCAAGGGTGTAGCTATCGATCTACTCCAGATGGCCAATCAAGTTGGCACGCAGTGCGAAGCCGCCGATGTCACACCCTAGCTAGTTCATGCATTAGAGTGATTGCATCATGTTTACTTTTATCAGAAACTAGCAAATGGGGATGACAGAACCCCCAACACCCCCTTAATCCAACTAGGGTTTCCTAAAATCATTTTCAATGAACCTGAAATGCCCTTCTAAAATGTTCATCATCTTTGCCTTGGTCCAAAACTTCTGACAAAAATGGTGCACAATTTTCTAGGACATCCTAAGGTCACTGGATTAAATCATATGTTATTTGCATTTGGACATTTAAATGCTATAAAATATTTTAAATGTCCAAATAATCATAAACTAAAATGTTTCCTGTTGGATATATTCTATAGAGTGGGCCTGAGCAGTTTCATGATTTTTGAAAGTGCCTAGGTATTTTTAGAAAAGCCACAAACCTACAGAAAGAGAAGAAAATAGAAATAAAAGAAGGAAAACAAACTTACCTGGCCAAACCCACCAGCCGGCCCACCTGGCGGCCCAGCACTATGCTGGACCGCGCCAGCCAGCTGCTTCTTCCCCGCCAGGCAGGCACGGAGGTGACGCCGGCGCACGCGAGCTCGCCACGGCGCCTGCTGCTTGCCGCTCGAGCTGCTGGACACCTGGACGTCCTCCACGTCATCGCCCGACCCCCTGGACACCTCATTCTCCCCCCAGCGCCTCTTCCTCGCCCTCACCCACCATGGCCGACACAACCACAGTCGCACCACCGTCGTAGCCGCGGCCACCGTCGTCTCCATGCTGCCTTGCCGTGTCCAGGAGCTTTGTCGCCTTCCTCTTCATCGAGCAGACCGAGCCCCGAGCGCTCGTTAGCCCTGGAGCCACTACAATAGCCTCGCCCAACCTCGCCGTCGCCAGAGATCCCCTTCACCGTCACTCTTGCTCCAGCTCGTCCCCAACCTCGCCGCATAGCTCGCTGAGATCACCATGAGCTCCTGCCTTTCCCCGTCCTCTCCGTTCTCACTGTCGTCCTCTATAGCGACTGCAACAAGCACCACCGCACATGCCGCCGCCTAAGCTCATCGCCGATGTAGCTCCGGCCACCTAACGGCCATGCCACCTTGCCCAACAAGCTCACCGCACCCTGTAGGCCATGTAGGAGCTGGCCTCGTGCCACCAGGACCACATCAACGACGAGTTCGGCCTCGCCCGAACTTCGGCAGCCGCAAAGCTCGTCGCCAGCGTCATTTCTGGTGACCTTGAGCTCAACCACCCCACCCCTCGACGCGGCTTGCTCCCAGCTGCAAGTAAGTGGCCTCCGCCGTCCATTTGGTCACCGGAGGGCGAAACCCGCACCCTCCGCCTCGTCTGGACGTCGCCGGCGGCTAAACATCGGCATGTCAACTGAGTTTGACCAGGGATTTCACCCCCTGGGTCACTGACATGTGGTCCTTGCCCGTTAGTCAAACCTAGATTAGGGCTAAACTAATCCTAACTAAGTTAGTTAACTAACAGTGACACTGACCAGTGGGCCCCAGTAGTCAAGTTTGACCTGGACCACCCCAGTTGACCTGTTGATGCAATGCTGACGCAGTAATGCATTTTCTTGATTTATTCTTATTTAGCAAATTTCAGAAAATAGTGCAAACTTCAAAAATTCATTGAAAATAATCTGTAACACCAAATGCAAAGTGTTACATATGAAAAATGATCAGAAAAATCCAATCTATCCATATGTACTGGTTTCATGCATGTTTAAACAAGTTAACTTGCTGTTTAGTGCAAAACATGATAAAAGCACTATTTAAGATCACAAATGAGTCTGGGTTTTTGAATCTTTGGTTCAAAATAGCTCAAACCCATCTGGTTATAGTTGCATTAGCCCAACACACTCATTTTGCCATGTAACATATTGTTGCATATTGTTTGGTATTGATCGTGTTATCGGTGCTCTCTGCGGTAGGTTCTGCCTCGGAGGAATACCGTGAGTACCCGATCGAAGGACAGTATCAAACCTACAGACCTGTGAGGCAAGCAACCACCCATTTGATCATATCAATAAAATCCCATGTTCTCGCTCCTGCTCTCATTTACTGCATATAAGACAACAGCGTTTCAAACTGCTGTGTGCTACGGTAGTTGAACCCATTTCCTCTGCATGACCTGTCATTGCCACGGTAACTAGATGAAACCCACTAGCATGTGTAGGAGTTGATTGAGCCATGTATGTGTTTCCTGCCTTGCTATGCATGCTATGCTTATAGTCGTGTCAGGTCTGGTTCAACTGGGTGATGGGCTAGAGTGAAATGATCATGTCGATAATGAGAGTGATGTGTTGAACACGAGTTGGTAAAGGTATTGATGAGAGGCCATGTAGGAGTACATGGTGGGTTGTTTCATTGGAACCGTCCTTAAGCGCTGAGATGTGTATGTGTGATTTAAGAATCAGCTACTACCATGCATTGGGATCCTTAATTGACCGCCTCGGCTTCTTAACCACCCTAGTCCTCTATCCAGGAGTTGCAAGTAGTTTCTCGTGTTTGTAGTATACTGGAGGTCGTGGGCAGCGTTGACCCTCGGGGTGGGCTGTGATGTGGTAGGTACGTGGCCGGGTATGCCGGGCACCCATTAGGTGTCTCTGAACCCTGTACACATCGTTCGGGGTCGTATGTGGAAACCTCGGCCGGACTCCCTGCGGATTGAACCTGGATAGGCGATAAACCTGGACTAGAGACTTGAGTGTTTAGGCAGGTCGTAGCCAACACCCTCGTTGGGCTTCCGCTTGAAGGTTGCCGAGTACATGTCGTGTAAACGGCGATAAGAGGTGGAAGTGTGTGTGAAGAAGTACACCCCTACAGAGTTAACATCATCTATTCGAATAGCCCCGTCCGCGGTAAAGGACTACTTGGTTGCCTATACAGTTCATAGACAAGTAAATGGGAACTACTAAAAAGCCTCAAGATAAGTGTGAGTGCCGTGGATAGCCCTTCCGTAGGATGACGGAAGTGGATCCTCGGTAGTGTATTGTTGTCGTGTGTAGCGGACTTGAGTGTGCAAAACAATTACAAGTTGGAGTCTCGTAAGATAGTTTAGCCAAGAGTCAAAGCTGGCTTGCTGCAATAACCCCACCATCACTTTATTGATAATGTGCATGTATGTAGGATCTGATGTAAGTCTTGCTGAGTACCTTTGTACTCATGTTTGCTTAATTACGTTTGCAGAAGATGTTGCAACCCCTTATGATTGGTTTTACATAGACCTTGATGTCGACGAGTAGCCCGAGGCCCAGGTGGTGATCCTGAGCACATGGTGGAACCTTGTAGGATAGATAGGCTTCCTCAAGCCTTTTTACTTTCTAGATGTCTGTACCCAGACATGTTGCTTCTGCTTGTGGTTTGTATGCATGTATGACTTGAATGTTGGGTCGTGTGACCCCTATCTATATGAATGATATGTATGGCTCCTTGGAGCCTTTCAATAAAGTACTTGAGTTGTAGAGTTTTGTTGTGATGCCATGTTGTATTTGCACATATCGAGCATATTGTGTGTATGTTTGAAATGCTTGGTATGTGTGGGATCTGACTATCTAGTTGTTTATCCTTGGTAGCCTCTCTTACCAGGAAATGTCTCCTAGTGCTTCCACTGAGCCATGGTAGCTTGCTACTGCTCCGAAACACTTAGGTTGGTCGGCATGTGTCCTTCTTCGTTCATGTGTTTTTCCCTTCGGGGAAATGTCACGCGGTGATCCTTTAAGTCCTTGTAGCTTGCTACGACTTGGGATTCACTCGTTGTTGATCGACACATTTGTTGCTGGGTCATGTATGCCTGTCAGCCCGGGTTCTTTGTCATATGGATGCTAGTGACACTATGATATATGTGTGCCAAAAGGCGCAAACGGTCCCGGGCCTGGTAAGGCGACACCCGTGGGAATACCGTGAGTGAGGTCGCAAAGTGATATGAGGTGTTACATGCTAGATCAGTGTGGCATAGAATCGGGGTCATGACAGCGTTGGCATCAGAGCCAGACTGCCTGTAGGTTCTTCAAGCCAAACTGGTCGATGTCGAGTCTACAAATGCTTTAGTTATATGCAGGGTAATTGATTGTGGGATGGAGCGTAAGGCCCTTTTTACTCCTTTACCTCATGGCATTCTGATCTGAGTTAGTCCATTCTTTCCACGGGGGTTAAGGACTAGGATCTCTTCGCTCTATCAGGTTCACGTGTTACTAATCTGTAGTAACTTATAGGATTGTTGGTTACAAGCCCTAATTCAGTTTTACTACTTCAATATGTTGTTAGTTGGACCCAGAACCTTGATATGATGTTGTTGAGTGTCTATGTACTCTTTTGCAAAGTGTCTCAAAATCCTTTTTGAGCATTTATAGCCATTATGATGTCCAATTTCTGCTAGAAATTCTAATGCCTTGCATTATTTGGTGTTTCAGATATCTTCTCGCACTACTCACCAGGTGGTACGACTGACCCGGTGCATTGACGTGCCCGGGCACACGGCCATGTTAGTCCGAGTGATGACTGAGACAGGCTACAAATGGTATCCTGAATATAGCATTGAAGAGCATTTTCGCAACTTTAATCAGAGTCAGTATATCTGCACCGGGAGGATCTTCCCTTCTTATCCCGGACCTACCGAGCCTCTGCACTTGTCCTATGGGCTTGGTATTACCGTGGAGATCTCCGTGCAGGATGTTGACTACTCTATGATCTCCATCATTCGAGCCGGGTATGCATCACTTCAGAATACCGAGTTCCGCTATCTGCCGGCGGCACACACTAGCCAGGAGGGCTGTTACATTGGGCTTTATGTCGATGCTTCTCATGAGGATCCACGACTCTGCACCACCACTAAGATGTTGGAGGAGACAGACCGAGATAACCGTGCCTTATGCACGGAGTTGTACAACACCCGCGCGGACCACTGGGCTACCCTGACACAGCTCGCACCTGCCGTGCAGACCGGTTACCTGCATATGCGGGATTTGTACCCTGTCCGCACATGTCTGTCGGCTCGCATGGATTATCCAGATGTTGGAGGTATCACGCCTCCACGTGGGCGCCGTCTGCCGCCATTTGTGGGACCGAGGCCTCATCCGAGTCCATATGGTCCATAGGCCCGACATGACCGTGAGTTTCCGGATCCGCACGTTCCGCTTCCAAGCTATGCGGGAAATCTCTATGAGGACTACTATGGAGACGGAGACAGCTGAGCTAGATCACGACACTAGTAGTATGTAGTAGTTGTATCTCCACAGTCCTGCGCGTCTTATGGAATATGACTTAGTGTGTACTAGATTCCGGAGGTGCAGAAAAATAATGTATAGGAGCTTGGAATGCCTTCGATGAGATGTAATCTTCCTTTCACCGCAGTTGTATTTGAGTTTGGTCTTGTACTAAACCATATATGGTGTGTATGACCGATGGTATAAATATGGCAGTTTCTGTATTACCATGTTGTACGGATGAACATCTTTCATTCTGAATCATCCATTACATTCTGCACTCCTATGTCATAATTTGTCATCCTTGTCTAAATCGTTGTTTTGTTTTCCTAGGATGGTCAACACCCGAAACAACCCTGCTTCCCCGAAGCAGGCTGAAGGCAGTGGGGCTAGAGATGCGAATCTGCCTCATCCTTCTTCCTTTGGTTGAGGTCACGTTGGAGGCTGAAGGGAACAAACGTGAGACCAAACGTTTGCTGGAACGCATTGAGCAGAACACAACGCAACACCAGAGGAACGACTTGTTGTCTCTCAGTGACTTCATCAAGTTGCACCCACCCACCTTCCATCATTCCGTCGAGCCCCTCGACGTGGATGGTTGGCTCCACAGCATCACCCACAAGCTACGCTCTGCCCACATAGCCGAAGCTGACAAGGTCACTTATGTTGCTTATCATCTTGAGGGCCCCATCGGTCTTTAGTGGGAGAACTATGAGGCCATGCGCCCAGCTGGCCAGGTTACCACTTGGGCAAAGTTCAGTGAGGCCTCCGTGAGCATCACATTCCGGAAGGTCTTATGGATCGCAAGCGGGAGGAGTTCTGCAACTTCACCCAGGGTAGACTCACTATGGATGCATACAGCAAAGAGTTTGGAAACCTAGCACGTTATGCAATTGAGGAAGTATCCACCGATGCCAAGAAGTAGGTGAGGTTCCGCAAGGGACTTAGCCCCGAGCTTCGCCGTGATCTCTGACTGCACGAGTGCACTTCCTTCCAGAAGCTAGTGAACAAGGCTATCAATGCTGAGACAGGTCAGGCTGACTTCAAAGCTACATGCAAGCATGCCCGTGACATTGGTTCCTCATCCGATTCTGGCTCTCTGAAGCGCCGGGTGTGGGTCCTAACACAGCTCTGCTACCCAGGTTCACATCGAGGCCATCCTATCAGGTGCCTCGTCCAATCCAGCAGTATACACCGCCCAAGTCTTATGGTGGATCAACCGCCATTGCTCCCCGATGCACCAGCACTGTGACATGCTTCAAATGTGGAGAACTAGGTCACTACATGCGAGAGTGTCCCCAGAAGAACCCCAACCCCAACCAGTCCGGAAAGGCTGTTGATACGTCTCCAACGTATCTATAATTTTTTATTGTTCCATGCTATTATATTACCCGTTTTGGATGTTTATGGGCTTTACTTTACACTTTTATATCACTTTTGGGACTAACCAACTAACCGGAGGCCCAGCCCAAATTGCTATTTTTTGCCTATTTTAGTGTTTCGAAGGAAAGGAATATCAAACAGAGTCCGACTGGAATGAAACCTTCGGGAGCGATCTTTTTGGAACAAATGTCATCCAGGGGACTTGGAGTGGACGTCAAGCAACAGAGGAGGTGGCCACGAGGGTGCCCGGCGCGCCCCCTGGAGGTGGCCGTGCCCCCCACCCTCGTGGGCCCCTCGAGCGTCCACCGACCTACTTCTTCCTCCTATATATACCCATGTACCCCGAAAACATCCAGGAGCACCACGAAAAACTATTTCCACCGCCGCAACCTTCTGTATCCGCGAGATCCCATCTTGGAGCCTTCGTCGCCGCTCCGCCAGAGGGGGAATCGACCATGGAGGGCCTCTACATCATCTCCAAGGCCTCTTCGATGAGTTGTGAGTAGTTTAACATAGACCTTCGGGTCCATAGTTATTAGCTAGATGACTTCTTCTCTCTCTTTGAATCTCAATACAAAATTCTCCTCGATCTTCTTGGAGATCTATTCGATGTAACTCTTTTTGCGGTGTGTTTGTCGAGATCCGATGAATTGTGGGTTTATGATCAAGTTTATCTCTGAGAAATATTTGAATCTCTTCTGAATTATTTTATGTGTGATTAAGTTATGTTTGCAAGTCTCTTCGAATTATCAGTTTGGTTTGGCCTACTAGATTGATCTTTCTTGCAACGGGAGAAGTGCTTACATTTGGGTTCAATCTTGCGGTGTCCTTTCCTAGTGACAGCAGGGGCAGCAAGGCACGTATTGTATTGTTGCCATCGAGGATAAAAAGATGGGGTTTGTATCATATTGCATGAGTTTATCCCTCTACATCATGTCATCTTTCTTAATGTGTTACTCTGTTATTTATGAACTTAATACTCTAGATGCATGCTGGATAGCGGTCGATGTGTGGAGTAATAGTAGTAGATGCAGGCAGGAGTCGGTCTACTTGTCACGGACGTGATGCCTATATACATGATCATGCCTAGATAATCTCATAAATTATTCGCTTTTCTATCAATTGCTCGACAGTAATTTGTTCACCCACCGTAATACTTATGCTATCTTGAGAGAAGCCACTAGTGAAACTTATGGCCCCCGGGTCTATCTTTTATCATATAAGTTTACCATCTACTTTTATTTGCATCTTTACTTTTCCAATCTATATCATAAAAATACCAAAAATATTTATCTTATCATATTATTTCTATCAGATCTCACTTTCGCAAGTGGCCGTGAAGGGATTGACAACCCCTTTATTGCGTTGGTGGCGAGGTTCTTGTTTGTTTGTGTAGGTGCGTGGGACTTTTGACGAGCCTCCTACTGGATTGATACCTTGGTTCTCAAAAACTGAGGAAATACTTATGCTACTTTGCTACATCACCCTTTCCTCTTCAAGGAAAACCAACGCAATCTCAAGACGTAGCAAGAAGGATTTTTGGCGCCGTTGCTGGGGAGGTCTTCGCTCAAGTCAAGACATACCAAGTACCCATCACAAACTCATCTCCCTCGCATTTTTTGCCATTTGCCTCTCATTTTCCTCTCTCCCACTTCACCCTTGCCGTTTTATTCGCCCTCTCTTTTCCAATCTCCTCTCTTTTTCGTTTGTCTTTTGTTCGCTCGTCGTAATGGCTAGTCCTCCTATCCTCGTTATTTCTCCGAACATGAAATTCTTAATTTTAAGCAAAGGGAGGGAGAAAATCTAAAAGATGCTTGTCATAGAATTTGCAATGTTCAAAATAGAACCACTAGGAAGATTTCTACTTCCGTTCTTCTTCACAATTTTTATGTAGGCATTACTCCATGGAATAGATGCATTCTTGATACCATTACCGAAGGGAATTTTTTGGATAGCCATACCTTTGATGCTTATAATGCTATGTTAGATTTGTTTGGTCCTCCTCCTCTCTTGGTAAATGGGACTATTTTACTCTAGAACATGTGATGCAAAGGCTTGAAATTATTGAAAATAAAGTTAGCACTGTTGAGTTAATTGAAAATTTAGATAAAAAGATTAATAACCAAATTACCCAATATGGATCTAGGGTTGGAGTCACTTTAAAATTTTTTAAAAGAAAGAACCTATAGTTAATGAAAGAATAGATCTAGATTCTACGAGCATCGGTAAACTTGAGGATATTATTACCAACTTAGGTCGGCCTTTTCGTCCGTGAAAAACACTCCAAATACTCCTACCAAAACTGCCAAATTTATTTATGTTCCTAAAAATAAGGGTGAATCTTCTAATAAGGGAAATGCGGATCTCAAATCAATAAGTGTTCACCCCAATTGTCTCTCTATCATTTTTTGAAACCTGTGACAGTGGGAGAGGCTCCCACTGTGATATATTACTTTTCAAAATTTGCATAGTACATTGTACAAGAGATTTACATAGGGCACCCCTTACCACTTTGTGGTTTTGGGGGTAGGGAAAGACTAGAAAGCCAAACTAGTCAGAGGGTAGAGAGTCTAAGAGTAAGAAGATGAAATCCTTCATGGTATCTTTTACTCTATACTGAAGTAAGCCAAAATCAGTTTTGAATCTAGCTAGCCAGGAATTGTAGGAAGGGATGATGTTTCTGAAAAGCTTGTCATTCATCTCCTTCCATATACTCCAAGATGTTTGAAGAAAGGCCTCCATGAACATGGGTTTGTGCCAATTGCGTTTGGCCGTTTCCAACCAAGTCAGCCGAAGGAACCTTTTGCTACAAACGAATTTCTTTAATTCTTGCCTAGGAGCTTAATCATTGCTAAAAAGGGATAAACCCCTAAAGATTATAAGTGCTCTATTGAGGAATTGAGTGCCAAAGATGGCACTACTTAGATCTATCCTCGCTTTTATGCCTAGCTTGGGGCGTTAAACAATAACGCTAGTTGGGAGGCAACCCAATTTTATTTTTGTTTTTTTGTTTTTTCTTCTGTTTAGTAATAAATATTTCATCTAGCTTCTGTTTAGATGCATTTTCGTGTTTTAGTTAGTGTTTGTGCCAAGTAGAACCTATAGGATAACCTACGGTGATAGTTAATTTGATTCTGCTGAAAAACAGAAACTTTGCGCGCACGAAAATAATTTTAGTAATTCACAGAAACGTGATTTTGCGTTGATTATTTTTTCTGTATATAAATAGGAACTTTTCCAGGACTTCCTATTTTGTTAGGATTTTTAGAGTTCCATAAGTATTCAAGAGTTACAGATTGCTATAGACTGTTCTGTTCTTGACAGATTCTGTTTTTCGTGTGTTGTTTGCTTATTTTGATGCATCTATGGCTAGTATTAGGGGGTATCAACCATAGAGAAGTTGGCATACAGTAGGTTTAACACCAATATAAATAAAGAATGAGTTCATTACAGTACCTTATGTGGTGGTTTTTCTTTCTTGCACTAACGGAGCTTATGAGATTTCCTGTTGAGTTTTGTGTTGTGAAGTTTTCAAGTTTTGGGTAAGGATTTGATGGACTATGGAATAAGGAGTGGCAAGAGCCTAATCTTGGGTATGCCCATGGAACCCCAAGATATTCAAGTATAACAAAAATCCTAAGCTTGGGGATGCCCCGGAAAGCATCCCCTCTTTCGTCTTCGTCTATCGGTAACTTTACTTGGAGTTATATTTTCATTCGCCACATGATATGTGTTTTGCTTGGAGCGTCTTGTATGATATTAGTCTTTGATTTTTAGTTTACCACAATCATCCTTGATGTACACACATTTTGGGAGAAACCCACTTGTTTGGAATTTATTAGAATACTCTACGTGCTTCACTTATATCTTTTGAGCTAGATAGTTTTGCTCTAGTGCTTCACTTATATCTTTTAGAGCACGGCGGTGGCTTGATTTTGTAGAAATTGTTAATCTTTCATGCTTCACTTATATTATTTTGAGATTCTTTTAGAACAGCATGGTATTTGCTATGGTTATAAAATTGGTCCTAGAATGATGGGTATCCAAGTTGGGTATAATAAAAACTATCATAGGGAGTGAATTGGATGCTATGATCAATTTGATGCTTGATAATTGTTTTGAGATATGGAGGTGGTGATATTAGAGTCATGCTAGTTGGGTAATTGTGAATTTAAATAATGCTTGTGTTGAAGTTGGTAAGTCCCGTAGCATGCACGTATGGTAACCGTTGTGTAACAAATTTGAAATATGAGGTGTTCTTAGATTGTCATCCTTATGGGTGGCGGTCAGGGACGAGCGATGGTCTTTTCCTACCAATCTATCCCCCTAGGAGCATGTGCGTAGTGCTTGGTTTTTGATGACTTGTAGATTTTTGCAGTAAGTATATGAGTTCTTTATGACTAATGTTAAGTCCATGGATTATACGCACTGTTACCCTTCCATCATTGCTAGCCTCTTCGGTACCCTGCATTGCCCTTTCTCACCTTGAGAGTTGGTGAAAACTTCGACGGTGCATCCAAACCCCGTGATACGATACGCTCTATCACACATAAACATCCTTATATCTTCCTCAAAACAGCCACCATACCTACCTGTTATGGCATTTCCATCGCCATTCCGAGATATATCGCCATGCAACTTTCCACCGTTCCGTTCATCATCATGACACACATCATCATTGTCATATTGCCTTGCATGATCATGTAGTTGACATCGTATTTGTGGCAAATCCACCATGCATAATTTTTCATACATGTCACTCTTGATTCATTGCCCATCCCGGTACACCGCCGGAGGCATTCATATAGAGTCATATCTTGTTCTAGTTTATGAGTTGTAAATAAATAGAAGTGTGATGATCATCATTATTAGAGCACTGTCCCCAAATAAAAAAAGAAAGGCCAAAGAAATGCCAAAGAAAGAAAAAAAGAAAAAAAGAAAGGCCAAAAGAAAAAAAGAAAGGCCCAAAAAAATAAGAAAAAGAAAAGAAAAGAAAAAGGGGGCAATGTTACTATCCTTTTCCACACTTGTGCTTCAAAGTAGAACTATGTTCTTCATATAGAAAGTCTCTTATGTTGTCACTTGCATATACTAGTGGGAATTTTTCATTATAGAACTTGGCTTGTATATTCCTACAATGGGCTTCCTCAAAATGCCCTAGGTCTTCGTGAGCAAGCAAGTTGGATGCACACCCACTAGTTTCTTTTGTTGAGCTTTCATACATTTATAGCTCTAGTGCATCCGTTGCATGGCAATCCCTACTCCTCATGTTGACATCAATTGATGGGCATCTCCATAGCCCATTGATTAGCCTCGTTAACATGAGACTTTCTTCCTTTTTGTCTTCTCTACACAACCTCCATCATCATATTCTATTCCACCCATAGTGCTATATCCATGGCTCACGCTCATGCATTGCGTGAAAGTTGAAAAAGTTTGAGATTACTAAAGTATGAAACAATTGCTTGGCTTGTCATCGGGGGTGTGCAAGATGAGAGCATTCTTGTGTGACGAAAATGGAGCATAACCAAACTATATGATTTTGTAGGGACGAACTTTCTTTAGCCATATTATTTTGAGAAGACATAATTACTTTTATTAGTATGCTTGAAGTATTACTATTTCTTATGTCAATATGAACTTTTATTTTGAATCATTTGGATCTGAACATTCATGCCACAATAAACAAAATTACATTGGGAATTATGATAGGTAGCATTCCACATCAAAAATTATGTTTTGATCATTTACCTACTCGAGGACGAGCAGGAATTAAGCTTGGGGATGCTTGACACGTCTCCAACATATCTATAATTTTTTATTGTTTCATGCTATTATATTACCCGTTTTGGATGTTTATGGGCTTTACTTTACGATTTTATATCATTTTTGGAACTAAGTTACTAACCGGAGGCCCAGCCCGAATTGTTGTTTTTTTGCCTATTTTAGTTTTTCAAAGGAAAGGAATATCAAACGGAGTCCAAACGGAATGAAACCTTCGGGAGCGATCTTTTTGGAACAAACGTGGTCCAGGGGACTTGGAGTGGACGTCAAGCAACAGAGGAGGTGGCCACGAGGGTGCCCGGTGCGCCCCTTGGAGGTGGGCGCGCCCTGATGACCCACAAGTGTAGGGGATCTATCGTAGTCCTTTCGATAAGTAAGAGTGTCGAACCCAACGAGGAGCAGAAGGAAATGATAAGCGGTTTTCAGTAAGGTTTTCTCTGCAAGCACTGAAATTGTAGGTAATAGATAGTTTTGTGATAAGATAAATTGTAAAGAGTAACAAGCAATGAAAGTAAATAAAGTGCAGCAAGCTGGCCCAATCCTTTTTGAAGCAAAGGACAAGCCTGGACAATTTCTTATAATGAGAAAGAGCTCCCAAGGACACATGGGAATTATCGTCAAGCTAGTTTTCATCACGCTCATATGATTCGCGTTCGGTACTTTGATAATTTGATATGTGGGTGGACCGGTGCTTGGGTACTGCCCTTACTTGGACAAGCATCCCACTTATGATTAACCCCTATTGCAAGCATCCGCCACTACAAAAGAAGTATTAAGGTAAACCTAACCACCGCATTAAACATATGGATCCAAATCAGCCCCTAACGAAGCAACGCATAAACTAGGGTTTAAGCTTCTGTCACTCTAGCAACCCATCATCTACTTATTACTTCCCAATGCCTTCCTCTAGGCCCAAATAATGGTGAAGTGTCATGTAGTCGACGTTCACATAACACCACTAGAGGAAAGACAACATACACCTCATCAAAATATCGAACGAATACCAAATTCACATGACTACTAATAGCAAGACTTCACCCATGTCCTCAGGAACAAACGTAACTACTCACAAAGCATATTCATGTTCATAATCAGAGGAGTAATAATATGCATTAAGGATCTGAACATATGATCTTCCACCAAGTAAACCAATTAGCATCAACTACAAGGAGTAATCAACACTACTAGCAACCCATAGGTACCAATTTGTTGTTTTGATACAAGATTGGATACAAGAGATGAACTAGGGTTTTGAGAGGAGATGGTGCTGGTGAAGATGTTGATGGAGATTGACCCCCTCCCGATGAGAGGATCGTTGGTGATGACAATGGTGATGATTTCCCCCTCCCGGAGAGAAGTTTCCCTGGCAGAACAGCTCTGCCGGAGCTCTAGATTGGTTCTGCCAAGGTTCCGCCTCGTGGCGGCGGAGTTTCATCCCGTAAGATTGCCCATGATTTTTTCGAGGGTAAAATCCTTCATATAGCAAAAGATGCACACTGGAGGGCCACCAGGGGGCCCAGGAGATAGGGGCGCGCCCCCCACCCTCTTGGCCAGGGTGTGGGCCCCCTCTGGTGTTTCTTTCGCTCAATAATTCTTATTAATTCCAAAAATAAGTTCCATGGAGGTTCAGGATTTTTGGAGCAGTGCAGAATAGGTTTCCAATGTTTGCTCCTTTTCCAGCCAGAATTCCAGCTGTCGGCATTCCCCCTCTTCATGGTAAACCTTGTAAAATAAGAGAGAATAGCCATAAGTATTGAGATATAATGTGTAATAACAACCCATAATGCAATAAATATTGATATAAAAGCATGATGTAAAATGGACGTATCAACTCCCCCAAGCTTAGACCTCGCTTGTCCTCAAGCGGAAGCCGATATCAAAAAATATGTCCACATGTTTAGAGATAGAGGTGTCGATAAAAATAAAATACGGACATGAGGGCATCATGATCATTCTTATAACAGCAACATAAATAGATTTTGTCATATGATTTCTTATGCTCAACTAACAATCAATCCACAATGTCAAGTATGGTTCAGAAACTTTATTGGAAGCTAACAAAATATAATCTCAGTCACTGAAGCAATTGCAATTTATCATAACATCAGAAAGAGTCAAAAATAGAGCGTTTCAGCAAGTCTACATACTCAACTATCATGTAGTCTTCTACAACTGCTAACACTCACGCAATACTTGTGGTTATGGAGTTTCAGCCGGACACTGAGAAAGATAGGGGCTTATTGTGTTGCCTCCCAACGTATTCACCTTTGGGTGATGTCAACAATAATAATTCATGCTAACTTACATCCAATTGGATATATATATATATATATATATATATATATATATATATATATATATATATATATATATATATATATATATATATATATATATATATATATCAAGATCTTCCAAACACGAGGAGCTTGCCAAAGGATAAAATGGAAAAGGGAAAGGTGAAGATCACCTTGAATCAAGCATAAAGTAAAAACATAAAGTAAAAGATAGGCCCTTCGTAGAGGGAAGCAGAGGTTGTCATGTGCTTTTAGGGTTGGATGCATGAAATCTTAATGCAAAAGAACGTCACTTTATATTGCCACTTGTATGTGGACGTTTATTATGCAGTTCGTCGCTTTTATTGCTTCCACAACAAGATCGTATAAAGCTTATTTTCTCTACACTAATAAGTCATACATATTTAGATAGCAATTTTTATTGCCTGCAACATGACAACTTACTTGAAGGATCTTACTCAATCCATAGGTAGGTATGGTGGACTCCCATGGCAAAACTGGGTTTAAGGATATTTGGAAGCACAAGTAGTATCTCTACTTGGTGCAAGGAATTTGGCTAGCATGAGGGGGAAAGGCAAGCTCAACATGTTTGGAAGGTCAATGACAATATACTTTAACTGAGATGTGAGAAAACATAAACCATTACGTGTCTTCCTTGTCCAACGTCAACTCTTTGAGCATGTCATACTTAATGAGTGCTTCACAATCATAAAAGATGTCCAAGATAATATATTTGTATGTGAAACCTCTCTTTACTTATTACTTCCTACTAATTGCAACGATGACCAAAACTACGTTTGTCAACTCTCAACAACTTTATGCCTCATACTTTCTATGTGTGAAGTTATTACCATCCATAAGATCAATATGAACTCTTCTATTCTATTTATTCTTTCTACTTCCTCAAGATCATAGCAAAATAGCAAAGCCCTTGACTCAACACTAATCTTTATTATAGATAGCTCACAGACTCGATTACATAAAGAGATCACAAAGCAAAACTCAAAACTACTTGATACTAAAAATTCAATCTACTATATCAAGATACTACTAAAAGGATCGAACTAAATAAAACGATAAAGATAGGAGTGTGATGGTGATACGATACCGGGGCACCTCCCCCAAGCTTGGCAGTTGCCAAGGGGAGTGCCCATACCCATGTGATTATGTCCTCGGAGGTGGTGAAGTAGGAGTTGTTGATCATGTAGGCTTGTCGTCCATCTTCCAAGGCATAGGCTCACCATCATAGAAGGATGATCGAGTCTCCGGGATCCTTAAATCTACAGCCAAACTCATCCTCTTGAATCTATATGCATACTCACAGTTCTGGTTTTGCAGGTCATAGATCTGGGCTTGGAGGTGCTCGATTTTCTCTTGAAGCTTGAAGATGGTCTCCCCAATGACCTTGGCATCTAGCTTGTGGTTGTTGGTGAACTCCGTGATCATCATCTGGTTGGCATTGAGTCCACGCTCCACCATCCCTTGGCACTTGAAAACTTGCTGCTCCACAGCTTCGAGCTTTGTCTCCATGCTTCCGGTACGCCTTGGTCCCTCCACATCGCGGATGTGCAGCAACCCCTCATGCATCTCAATGGTTTGAGGGTGTTGCAGCACCTCCGTGAGATAGGGGTTGATAACCCTCTCGAAAAACTTGTCCTTGGGAGCGCTTGGAGACGTCATGATGCTCTAGATCTGAAACAAAAATAGCTCGAAACGAAAACAGAGGATATTTGCGTGATACAGTGGTCAAAACCTTCGGGAGATTATATAATAAATTTTTACCGACCAAATACGTAACGTGCAAGAAAACAGAGTCCGGGAGGCACACGAGGTGGCCACGAGACAGTGGGGCGCGCACAAGAAGGGTGGGCGCGCCCTCCACCCTCGTGGAGGCCTCGTGTCCTTCCCGGATTACTTCTTTCTTCCTAAAATTCCTAAATATTCCAAAACTGATAAATATTGTCATTAGAATTGTTTTGGAGTCGGTTTACTTACCGTACCACATACCTATTCCTTTTCGGAGTCTGGAACGTTCTGGAAAGTGCCCCTTATGTATTCCTCCGGGGCTACGGTTTCAATAATATTAGTTTCAACATTGATAGGATTACCTGAAATATAATGTTTAATTCTTTGACCGTTCACCACCCTCGGACTTGTGCCTTCGAAGTTGTTAATTTTTATGGCACCAGAATGATAGACCTCCTCGACAATGTAAGGACCTTCCCATTTAGAGAGAAGTTTTCCTGCAAAAAATCTTAAATGAGAGTTGAATAATAACACATAATCACCTACGTTAAACTCACGCTTTTGTATCCTTTTGTCATGCCAGCGTTTGACTTTTTCTTTGAATAGCTTGGCATTCTCATAGGCTTGGGTTCTCCATTCATCGAGTGAGCTAATATCAAATAACCTCTTCTCACCGGCAAGTTTGAAGTCATAGTTGAGCTCTTTAATAGCCCAATATGCTTTATGTTCAAGTTCTAGAGGTAAGTGACATGCTTTTCCATAAACCATCTTATACGGAAACATACCCATAGGATTTTTGTATGCAGTTCTATAGGCCCATAATGCATCATCTAGTTTTTTGGACCAATTCTATCTAGATCTATTAACAGTCTTTTGCAGAATTAATTTGAGCTCTCTATTGCTCACCTCTACTTGACCACTAGACTGTGGATGATAAGGAGATGCAATTCTATGATTTATTAGCAAGCATCTTTCGGAAAGCGCCATGAATAAAATGTGAACCACCATCAGTCATAAGATATCTAGGGACTCCAAACCTCAGAAAAATAACTTCTTTAAGCATTTTAATAGAAGTGTTATGATCAGCACTACTAGTTGGAATAGCGTCTACGCACTTAGTAACGTAATCAACAGCAACTAAAATATGTGTATAACCATTAGAGGTAGGAAAAGGTCCCATATAATCAAAGCCCCAAACATCAAACGGTTTAATAACAAGAGAATAATTCATAGGCATTTCTTGACGTCTACTAATATTACCAATTCTTTGACATTCATCACAAGATAAGACAAACTTACGAGCATCTTTGAAGAGAGTAGGCCAATAAAAACCAGATTGCAGTACCTTATGTGCAGTTCTATCTCCAGCATGGTGTCCTCCATAGGATTCACAGTGACACTTGCATTGGATCTGTTCCTGTTCATGCTTAGGTACACAACGTCTAATAACACCATCTACTCCTTCTTTATAAAGGTGTGGGTCATCCCAGAAGTAATGTCTTAAATCATAAAAGTTTTTGCTGGTATGTGAAACTAGGTGGTATAAATTTAGCAACAATGTAATTAGCATAATCAGCATACCAAGGAGCAGTACGAGAAGCATTAATGACCGCTAATTGTTCATCAGGAAATCTATCATCAATAGGTAGCGGGTCATCAAGAACATTCTCTAACCTAGAGAAGCTGTCTGCAACGGGGTTCTCAGCTCCCTTTCTATCAATAATATGCAAATCAAATTCTTGGAGCAAGAGAACCCATCTAATGAGTCTAGGCTTAGCATCTTTATTTTCCATAAGATATTTAATAGCAGCATGATCAGTGTGAATAGTAACTTTGGAATCAACAATATAAGGTCTAAACTTATCACATGCAAACACAACTGCTAAGAACTCTTTTTCAGTAGTAGCATAATTTCTCTGGGCAGTATCAAGAGTCTTACTAGCATACTGGATAACATTCAGTTTCTTATCAACTCTTTGACCTAGAACAACACCTACAACATAATCACTAGCATCACACATAATTTCAAAGGGTAAATTCCAATCAGGTGGCTGAACAATAGGTGCAGTGATCAAAGCTTTCTTAAGTATTTCAAATGCTTCTACACAATCATCATCAAAGACAAAAGGAATATCTTTTTGCAATAAATTAGTAAGAGGCCTAGAGATTTTAGAGAAGTCCTTAATGAACCTCCTATAAAAACCGGCATGACCAAGGAAACTTCATATACCTTTTATGTCCTTGGTACATGGCATCTTTTCAATAGCATCAACTTTAGCTTTATCAACTTCAATACCTCTCTTGGAAATCTTATGCCCCAAGACAATGCCTCCATTAACCATAAATTGGCAATTTTCCCAATTCAAGACTAGACTAGTGTCTTCGCATCTCTGTAAAACTCGATCAAGGTTGCTCAAGCAATCATCAAAAGAGGATCCATAGACGGAGAAGTCATCCATGAATACCTCACAAATCTTTTCACAAAAGTCAGAGAATATAGCCATCATACATCTTTGAAAGGTAGTAGGTGCATTACATAAACAAAAAGGCATACGTCTGTAAGCAAAAGTACCAAAAGGACAAGTAAAAGTAGTTTTTGGTTGATCCTTCGCTGATATAGGTATTTGAGAGACACCAGAATAACCATCTGGAAAGCAGAAATGTGTGTGTTTGGATAGTCTTTCTAGCATTTGATCAATAAAAGGTAAAGGGTAATGATCTTTCTTAGTAGCTTTATTTAATTTACGGAAACCAATTACCATCCTATATCCTGTAATAATTCTTTGCGGGATCGATTCATCTTTATCATTAGGAACAACGGTAATACCTCCATTTTTAGGAACACAATGGACAGGGCTTACCCACTCACTATCAGCAATGGGATAAATTATACCTGCCTCAAGGAGCTTTAGTATTTCCTTTCTTACCACTTCTTTCATCTTAGGATTCACTCATCGTTGAGGATCTCTAACTGGTTTGGCATCGTCCTCCAAATTAATCTTGTGTTGGCATAACGTGGGACTAATGCCCTTGAGATCATCCAAAGTATATCCAATAGCAGCACGGTGCTTCTTCAGAGTTTTCAATAATCTTTCTTCTTCTTGCTCTGAAAAGTTAGCACTAATAATAACATGAATTATTTTCTTTTCATCAAGATAAGCATACTTAAGATTATCAGGTAATGGTTTGAGTTCAAACACGGGATCACCCGTGGGTGGAGGGGGATCCCCTAGAATTTCAATGGGTAGGTTGTGTTTCAGCATAGGTTCCTGTTTAAGGAACACTTCATCTATTTCCCTTCTTTCCTTCATAAACATATCATTTTCATGGTCTTGCAAATATTTTTCTAACGGATCAGTAGGAGGCACGGCAATAGAAGCAAGACCAATAATCTCATCCTTACTAGATGATTCTCTATCACGAGGTTGTCTACGAAACTTAGCAAATTTAAACTCATGAGACATACCCTCTAAGCCAATTGTAACAGTATCCTTTTCACAATCAATCCTAGCATTAACTGTATTCAAGAAGGGTCTACCAAAAATAATGGGACAAAAGTCATCTTGTGGGGAACCAAGAACAAGAAAATTAGCAGGGTATTTAACCTTCCCACACAAGACTTCAACATCTCTAACTATCCCAACTGGTTTAATGGTATCCCTATTAGCAAGCTTAATAGTAACATCAATATCCTCTATTTCAGCGGGTGCAATATCATGCATAATTTCTTTATATAAGTCATAGGGTATTGCACTAGCACTAGCACCCATATCATGTAATCCATGATAACAATGATCTCCTATTTTAACAGAAATAACAGGCATGCCTACCGCAGGTCTATGTATCTTAGTATCTGGTCTAACAATATTAGCAGTCTCACCACAGAAATAAATAACATGCCCACCTAAATCATCATCCAAGAGATCTTTAACCATAGCAATACTAGGTTCAACTTTGATTTGCTCAGGAGGTGTATAAGTCCTAGTATTACTCTTACGAGCAACAGTCGAAGTTTTAGCATGATCCTTTATCCTAACAGGAAAAGGAGGTTTCTCAACATAAGTAGTAGGAACAATAGGATCACTATAAGTGACAGTCTTTTCTTCAACTGTAATAGGTGCAACTACTTTTACTTCAACGGGAGGATTATATTTAAACCATTTCTCCTTAGGGAGATCAACGTGAGTAGCAAAAGATTCACAAAAAGAAGCTACTATCTTAGAGTCAAGTCCATATTTAGCGCTAAATCCACGAAAAGCATCGGTATCCATAAAAGATTTAATACAATCAAACTTAGGTGTCATACCTGACTCCTTACCATCGTCGAAACCCCAATCTTCAGAGTTGCATTTAATTCTTTCCAATAATTCCCATTTGAATTCAATAGTCTTCAGCATATAAGAACCAGCACGGGAAGTATCGAGCATGTTGCGATCATTTAGAGAAAGCTGAGCATAAAAATTTTGAATAATCATTTCTCTGGAGAGCTCATGATTGGGTCATGAATATAACATTGACTTAATCCTCCCCCAAGCTTGAGTGATGCTTTCTCCTTCGCGAGGCTAGAAATTATATATGTAATTACGATCACAATGAACAAGATGCATAGGATAGAACTTCTGGTGAAATTCCAACGTCAATCGCTTATAATTCCAAGATCACGTATCATCACATAGCCTATATCATGTCAATGCATCTCCCTTCAAAGATAAAGGGAAGACCTTCCTTTTGAAAACATCATCGGGAATACATGCAAGCTTAAATAATCCACAAACTTCATCCACAAAGATAAGGTGTAAATCGGGATGCAATGTTCCATCTCCTGCAAATGGATTAGCTAGTAGTTTCTCTATCATACCCGAAGGAATCTCAAAGTAAATATTTTCAATAGGTTCAGTAGGTTGAAGAGAAACTCCTTGCTCTTCTGGTCGGGGTGAAGATACCCCGAACAAGCCCCTCAAAGGATTAGTTTCCATAGTAGCAAGTGACAGAAAATTTTAGCACACTATATAAATGTTTCCTTAACAAGTTCCACTCACCAAAAGCGCTACGCTCCCCGGCAACGGAGCCAGAAAAGAGTCTTAATGACCCACAAGTGTAGGGGATCTATCGTAGTCCTTTAGATAAGTAAGAGTGTCAAACCCAACGAGGAGCAGAAGGAAATGATAAGCGGTTTTCAGTAAGGTTTTCTCTGCAAGCTCTGAAATTGTAGGTAACAGATAGTTTTGTGATAAGATAAATTGTAACGAGTAACAAGCAATGAAAGTAAATAAAGTGCAGCAAGGTGGACCAATCCTTTTTGTAGCAAAGGACAAGCCTGGACAATTTCTTATAATGAGAAAAGAGCTCCCGAGGACACATGGGAATTATCGTCAAGCTAGTTTTCATCACGCTCATATGATTCGCGTTCGGTACTTTGATAATTTGATATGTGGGTGGACCGGTGCTTGGGTACTGCCCTTACTTGGACAAGCATCCCACTTATGATTAACCCCTATTGCAAGCATCCGCAACTACAAAAGAATTATTAAGGTAAACCTAACCACAGCATTAAACATATGGATCCAAATCAGCCCCTAACGAAGCAATGCATAAACTAGGGTTTAAGCTTCTGTCACTCTAGCAACCCATCATCTACTTACTACTTCCCAATGCCATCCTCTAGGCCCAAATTATGGTGAAGTGTCATGTAGTCGATGTTCACATAACACCACTAGAGGAAAGACAACATACATCTCATCAAAATATCGAACGAATACCAAATTCACATGACTACTAATAGCAAGACTTCACCCATGTCCTCAGGAAAAACGTAACTACTCACAAAGCATATTCATGTTCATAATCAGAGGAGTAATAATATGCATTAAGGATCTGAACATATGATCTTCCACCAAGTAAACCAATTAGCATCAACTACAAGGAGTAATCAACACTACTAGCAGCCCACAGGTACCAATTTGTGGTTTTGATGCAAGATTGGATACAAGAGATGAACTAGGGTTTTGAGAGAGAAGATGGTGCTAGTGAAGAAGTTGATGGAGATTGACCCCCTCCCGATGAGAGGATCGTTGGTGATGACGATGGTGATGATTTCCCCCTCCCGGAGGGAAGTTTCCCCGGCAGAACAGCTTTGCCGGAGCTCTAGATTGGTTCCGCCAAGGTTCCGCCTCGTGGCGGCGGAGTTTCGTCCCGTAAGCTTGCCCATGATTTTTTCCAGGGTAAAAGCCTTCACATAGCAGAAGATGGACACCGGAGGGCCACCAGGGGGCCCAGGAGACAGGGCTGCACCCAGTAGGGGTGGGCGTGCCCCTTACCCTCCTGGCCATGGTGTGGGCCCCCTCTGGTTTTTCTTTCCGTCAATAATTCTTATTAATTCCAAAAATAAGTTCCATGGAGTTTCAAGATTTTTGGAGCAGTGTAGAATAGGTTTCCAATGTTTGCTCCTTTTCCAGCCAGAATTCCAGCTGCCGGCATTCCCCCTCTTCATGGTAAACCTTGTAAAATAAGAGAGAATAGCCATAAGTATTGAGATATAATGTGTAATAACAGCCCATAATGCAATAAATATTGATATAAAAGCATGATGCAAAATGGACGTATCACGGCCCCCACCCTCACGGGCCCCTCGAGCGTCCACGGACCTACTTCTTCCTCCTATATATACCCATGTACCCCGAAAACATCCAGGACGACCACGAAAAACTATTTCCACTGCTGCAACCTTCTGTATCCGCGAAATCCCATCTTGGAGCCTTTGCCGGCACTCCGCCGGAGGGGGAATCGACCATGGAGGGCCTCTACATCATCTCCAAGGCCTCTTCGAAGAGTTGTGAGTAGTTTACCATAGACCTTCGGGTCCATAGTTATTAGCTAGATGGCTTCTTCTCTCTCTATGAATCTCAATACAAAGTTCTCCTCGATCTTCTTGGAGATCTGTTTGATGTAACTCTTTTTGCGATGTGTTTATCGAGATCTAATGAATTGTGGGTTTATGATCAAGTTTATCTATGAGAAATATTTGAATCTCCTCTAAATTCTTTTATGTGTGATTAAGTTATCTTTGCAAGTCTCTTCGAATTATCAGTTTGGTTTGGCCTACTAGATTGATCTTTCTTGCAATGGGAGAAGTGCTTAGCTTTGGGTTCAAACATGCGGTGTCCTTTCCGAGTGACAGCAGGGGCAGCAAGGCACGTATTGTATTGTTGCCATCGAGGATAAAAAGATGGGGTTTATATCATATTGCATGAGTTTATCCCTCTACATCATGTCATCTTTCTTAATGAGTTACTCTGTTCTTTATGAACTTAATACTCTAGATGCATGCTGGATAGCGGTTGATGTGTGTAGTAATAGTAGTAGATGCAGGCAGGAGTCGGTCTACTTGTCATGGACGTGATGCCTATATACATGATCATGCCTAGATAATCTCATAATTATTCGCTTTTCTATCAATTGCTCGACAGTAATTTGTTCACCCACCGTAATACTTATGCTATCTTGAGAGAATCCACTAGTGAAACCTATGGCCCCCGGGTCTATCTTTTATCATATAAGTTTACCATCTACTTTTATTTGGATCTTTACTTTTCCAATCTATATCATAAAAATACGAAAAATATTTATCTTATCATATTATCTCTATCAGATCTCACTTTCGCAATTGGCCATGGAGGGATTGACAACCCCTTTATTGGGTTGGTTGCGAGGTTCTTGTTTATTTGTGTAGGTTCGAGGGACTTTTGAGGAGCCTCCTACTGGATTGATACCTTGGTTCTCAAAAACTGAGGGAAATACTTATGCTACTTTGCTGCATCACCCTTTCCTCTTCAAGGAAAACCAACGCAAGCTCAATATGTAGCAGCTTTTGGCCGTGGCAAGCCAACGGGTAAGGTGCACTACGCCAAGCCGGCCACCGCTGCCCGTGGCCATGTGAACTGTGTCTCGGCTAGAGAGGCTCAGGATGATCCCAACATCGTTCTTGGTACGCTCCTTGTTAACTGCCATCCGGCATCTGTTCTTTTTTATACTGGAGCATCTCATTCATTTATATCCGATAGTTATGCTTGTTTGCATAACACCGCCTTTTGTGACATGCCATCTACCATGGAAATTTTACTCCTGGTTCTAGATGGCAAACTTCTAAAGTAAGCCATGGGAATGAAATTCATGTTGATAGACTGGTTTTTCTTGCATCTTTGATAGCTCTCAAATCCTCGGACATTAATATCATCTTGGGGATGGACTGGATGTCAGCCCATCATGCCAAGATTGATTGCTTGTCTAGGACTATTCAACTTACACATCCATCGGGCAGGGTATTCAATGTCTTGACCCGAGTAGCTAAGCGACAACTATACTCATGCCAGTCCTTTGCCAGACCTCAAAGATGTTCCGGTAGTCCGTGACTTCTCGGATGTCTTTCAGAAGAACTGCCAGGTGTTCCACCTGACAGGGATGTTGAGTTTGTGATAGATCTTATCCCAGGAACTGTCCCAATCTCTAGGAGACCCTATAAGATGGCACCACTAGAACTAGTTGAGCTCAAGCAACAACTCAATGAGTCCTAGAAAAAGGGTTTCATCCGTCCTAGTTCTTCTCCATGGGCTTGCCCCGTCCTCTTCATCAAGAAGAAGGATGGTACGGATCGGATGGTTGTAGATTATTGAACCGTCAACTTGGTCACAATAAAGAACAAGTATCCGCTCCCCAGGATCAACGACCTGTATGATCAGCTTGCTAGATCCTCAGTTTTTTCTAAGATGGATTTGAGGTTGGGCTACCATCAAATCAAAATCAAGAACGGGGACATTCCCAAAATGGCCTTTGTTACTCGTTACGGCCAGTACGAGTACACCGTCATGTCTTTCAGTTTAACCAATGCCCCAGCCACCTTCTCCCGGTTAATGAACTTGATCTTCATGGAGTATTTGGATAAGTTTGTCATGGTTTACCTCGATGATATACTCATCTACTCCAAGAATGAGGAAGAACATGCCGAGCATCTAAGGCTAGTTTTTACATAGTGCAGACATAGTAAATGCTCATTTCATTGTGTGCAAGTGCAAGAGATGTGGCATGTTTCATTATGTGGTGTTGTTTTGTTATAATCTCATCCTTTTGTGTTGTTCATAGACTAGAAAGTATGCATATTTATCTTCCAAGTAGACGAGTAACTAGTTTGTGTCACCTTGCAGAGTGGGTGCAATGAAGATAAGATTGAGGATTTCCAAGTACAAGATGTTAGGAAGGAGCCTTGCAAGAGAAGTAGGAGCTGCGCTGAGCCTGTTCAACCAGTTAAGGTAAGTCACTATATCCAACTCAACAGTTCAATTCCTTGTTTGTTTCAGACATAGTTAATTTGCTCTTTTCAATTGCTTTATTTGTCCTCAGTTAATGAGATGCCCAAACAATGGTGCCTGATGTTGGGTACTTCTATAACTATTAGTTGACATAATTAAAGGCCTTACCATTTAATTACTCTGCCGAAGTGTGCCTAAAGCTTTGAAGTCTATTAACCAACTATTATTGCATGAGGCTCGCAATCTAGTTTATACTAGGCTAATGATTGCATAGTTTTGCTTGCTGTAGTAGGTTTGTATGAATCCCTCTGTTGTTCATTACGCTCCCTAAGACTTTAATTGCGCTACAGAATGGCTAACTGCTTGCTTACTTATACGCAATGTGTTGTCTCAATTTGTAACTTTTGTGTGTTTTGGCTTAGGCCCCAACATCATGCTCCTCTGGTGAGCTAAGAGAGATTTATGTATGCAGGCTGCACAAACTACCTTTTTTATAATTTTTAAAATATCACCTGCTTATGCTTCATGACGTGTAACATTATTGTTAGTCATGTTTTGCCATGTACAAAATAGTCTGTCTTGCTCGCTTCACTGCTGTAACTATATTTTTGCCCTAGTCATGTGTACTTACAAAAACATTTCAGGATGAAGTGACATCAACACAAAGATCTGCGAGCAATGCGGAATGGTCGTTACCGAATGATTATGGATTGGAATTGGAATGTGCTGATGTTCTCAAGCATCAACTAGAGGTGGCAAGACAACGTGTACATGATTATCAACGTACAATCAACAAGTTGAGACTGGACATGCAGGTATTAGATGCAGGAGTCAAAAAAATGAAACAAGACACTGAGGTAACCACGAAAGAATTGGAGATTTTGCAGACTGAAATTTGTGCTATCTGAATCCGGCCAATCCTATTTTCTAAAGAGATTATAGTTCAAATGGTAAGTTTTGTTGATGCGTGCCCATGATGTATGAGCTTTATTGTCCAGTGTATGTAATTTTTTGTTTGTGTACGCTTTATTATCACTTGTGCCGAACTATAATGCCCAGTGGGTATATTCGGCTGTAATTTCTTTATTATATAGTGTAGGATTATTATGTGTTTCTATGCCTTAGTCTTTTTATTGTATAGTGTATGTTTTTTAGAGGCGATAGTATAGAGTAGGATAATTCTTGAATATGCTATATCATTGAAACGGGGGCCAACACGCCTAAACATTTCCTGGACGCCATACAAACGAACAAACATGTGTAGTCAAAGCGGGCCTTAATTGGGCTGGTCAAAATAATATTAAGTGGATCCCAAATGATGTGGCCCACCGTAACAACGGCTCTTAGCAGGCCGTCAACAAGCCTAAAGCTCGATAAGGCCGTATAAATGGAAATGGCCCGCAGGCCTTTAGCAGGCTGAAATAAATGTCAATTTTGTCTCAGCCCTTTTACTTTACGGGCCAGTAAGAGTCCAAAGTGTTATGGGCCAGAGGAGGCCCAGTTTGCAAACCAGGCTTTTAACATGCCAAAAGTCGCGTTGGGCTGAAATGATGCCCTGCGGAATGTGGGCCCCTGATGGACCTAAAGTCAAAGGCCCAACTGTTGTGTGGGCCGTTAACAGACCGAGAGACAAAATGGGCTAAGAGTTGGCCCATTTACCGAATGGGCCGAGGACAGGCCTAAAGTCACAGCGGGCTAGAATTGGCCCAACTGTAGAAGGGGCCAAGAAAAGGCCAAAAGACGTTCTGGGTTGTTAATGGGCTGGAACTGACGATGGGCTGCAATTGGGCCCAAAAACGTAGCGGGCCATTAACGGGCTTAAACTGACGATGGGCTGGAAATTGTCAAATCTAGAATGGGCCTTTGATGGGCCGATTCTGTGTAACTTGTATGGGCCGTACTTGTAAATGGGCCTGACTCAAGTACGCTGCTAATGGGTCGGCCCGCTTATTTTGACAGGCCTGGCCTTTTCACCAGAATGGGCCTCTATTGGGTCGTGCCACGTGTCAACGTATCATAGGCACCTCCTGTCCAATGAGTGGATAACATATGTCCCGACGGTGAGCCAACATGTGTTTCCTCCGGCCAATGAGAATTTTACACATGGAAAATCCCCATTGGTCCGGGCTGTTAACGGGTTATCGATCCAAAATCGGACCCGATAGCTTAACAGCGAGCCGTTACGGTCGATGCCACGTGTTGGTCACCCTTGACAAAAGCACTTCTATGACGCGCGATTTATCATCATGGAAGTGGACACTTCCGTGATGATAATTTTGGTAATGTCATGGAACACTTCTACGACAGCACAGGTATGACTATCTTGATTCTGTCATAAAATCGTCATGGATGTACATGCATGACAGAAAACGTGACCTACTGTGACAAACACATATCATCACGGAAGTGTATTTTTTTGTAGTGGGAATTGAGGTCGATGGCCATGGGCGCGGGCGTGGACGGCGCCATGATACATCTCCAACGTATATATAATTTTTGCTTGTTCCATGCTATTATATTATCATTCTTGCATGTTTTACAATCATTTTATAGCAACTTTAAGTCATTTTTTGGGACTAACCTATTGACATAGTGCCCAGTGCCAGTTGCTGTTTTTTGCTTGTTTTTTACTTCGCAGAAAATCAATACCAAACGGAGTCCAAACGCAGCAAAACTTTTTTGAGATTTTTTGTAGACAAGAAGACACATGTTGGGCCAAAGAAGTACTGGTGGGGGGCTCCAAGGGGAGCACAACCCACCTGGACACTCTTGGGGGCCCAGGGCACCGTAGTGGGTTGTGCCCACCTCGGCCGCCTCCCGCACCGCCTCTTTGCTCTATAAATACCCCGAAAATCCAAAAAAACTAGGGGAGTCGACGAAACACAATTCCAGACACCACAAGTTCCAGAAACCACAGATCCAATCTAGACACCATCGCGGAGGGGTTCGTCATCCTCATTAGTGCCTCTCCAATGATGTGTGAGTAGTTCATTGTAGACCTACGGGTCCGTAGTTAGTAGCTAGAAGGATTCATCTCTCTCTTTTGATTCTCAATACAATGGTATCTTGGAGATCTATTTGATGTAACTCTTTTTGCGGTCTGTTTGTTGGGATCCGATGAACTTCGAGTTTATGATCAGGTCTATTTTATGCATGAAAGATATTTGAGTTTTGATCTCTTATATGCATGATTGCTTATAGCCTCGTACTTCTTCTTTGCATCTTTGGTTTAGTTAGCCGACTATATCGATTTTTCTTTCCATGGGAAGAGGTGCTTTGTGATGGATTCAATCTTACGGTGCTCAATCCCAGTGACAGAAGGGGACATGACACGTATGTACCATTGATATTAAGTATAACAAGTGGGGTCTATTCCTACATGAATAGATCTTGTCTACATAATGTCATCGTTCTTATTGCATTACTCTGTTTTTCCATGAACTTAATACACTAGATGCATGCTGGATAGCGGTCGACGTGTGGAGATAATAGTAGTAGATGCAGGCAGGAGTCGGTCTATTAATCTTGGACGTGATGCCTATATAATGATCATTGCCTGGATCTCGCCATAATTATTTGAAGTTCTATCAATTTCCCAATAGTAATTTGTGTACCCGTCGTATGCTATTTTTCTTGAGAGAAGCCACAAGTGAAATCTACGGCCCCGGTCTCTTCCTTATCATATTTGCCTTCGAGATCTATTTTTATTCGCTTTTATTTTCAGATCTATTAATCCAAAAACCCAAAAATACCTTGCTGCAATTATATATTATTTATTTTATTTTGTGTTCCCGTGAGATCTATTTATCCAATCTACTACAAATTTATCTATCTTTTTACCCTGGAGGGATTGACAACCCCTCTTACACATCGGGTTGCAAGTATTTGTTCTTTGTGTGCAGGTACCGTTTACATAGTGTTGCGGTGTTCTCCTACTGGTTCGATAACCTTGATCTCATCACTGAGGAAAATACCTACCATAGTTGTGTTGCATCATCCCTTCCTCTTTGGGGAAATACCGACGTAGTTCAAGCCGCATCAAAAGGAATTTCTGGTGCCATTGCCGGGGAGACATCATCAACATCTATCAGGTTCCTGATCACAAATCTCATCTCATTGCAGTTTACATTATTTGCCATTTGCCTCTCATTTTCATCTCCCCCGCTTCACAAAAATATTCTATTTTTATCCGCCTTCTTTTTCGTTTGCCTTTTTCTCATCAGATCTCATGTTTACTTGTGTTACCACGTGCCTTTTATTTGCTTGCATATTCACTTGCTAAAAATCTAGCGATATGGATCCTCATCCACTTGCTAATCTTTTCAAGAGATCTAATTATGATGAACCAATTGCTAGTGAATTGAGTTCACTACATTATCTTTATTAAGTTTTGCTTGAGATTTACGAATCTGAAAATTGTGATGAAGTGTTAAACAAAGGAATTTATAAAGTGATTCACGATAGCTCCTTGAATGAAAAGCATGATTGCAATGATGTTATCATAAATTCAATGTTAATTGTGCTAATAATATGCAAAACCCCAAGCATGGGGATGCTAATATTGCTATGTCCACTACTTATTGCAATGATCATGATGTTGGGGAACGTAGTAATAATTCAAAATTTTCCTTTGTGTCACCAAGATCAATCAGGAGATGCTAGCAACGAGAGAGAGAGGGAGTGCATCTTCATACCCTTGAAGATCGCTAAGCGGAAGCGTTACAAGAGCGCGGTTGATGGAGTCATACGCGGTGATTGAAATCGCGGAAGATCTGATCTAGCGCCGAACGGACGGCGCCTCCGCATTCAACACACGTACAACCTGAGGACGTCTCCTCCTTCTTGATCCAGCAAGGGGAGAGGAGAAGTTGAGGGACAGCTCCGGCAGCACGACGGCGTGGTGGTGGCGCTTGCGGTTCTCCTGCAGGGCTTCACCAAGCACTACGGAGGACGAGGAGGTGTTGGCGGATGGAGGGGCTGCGCCAGGGGAAGGGTGTGGCAGCCCTCCCCCCCACTATTTATAGGGGAAGGGGAGAGGGGCCGGCCCCCTAGATCCCATCTACAAGGGGGGCGGCGGTCAAGGGGGGACTTGCCCTCCAAGTTTGGTGGGAGGCGCCCCCACCCCCTAGGGTTTCCAACCTTAGGCGCCTTGGGCCCTTGGGGCGCACCAGCCCACTAGGGGGCTGGTTCCCACCCTTGTTCAGCCCATTAAGTCCCCCGTGGCAGGTAGCCCCACCCGATGGACCCCTAGACACCTTTTGATGGTCGTGGTACAATACATAACCCCCGAAACCATTTCGGTGACTGAAACTGGACTTCCCATATATAAATCTTTACCTCCGAACCATTCCGGAACTCCTCATGACGTCCAGGATCTCATCTGGGACTCCGAACAACCTTCAGAAACCACATACGATTTCCCATAACAACTCTAGCATCACTGAACCTTAAGTGTGTAGACCCTACGGGTTCGGGAACCATGCAGACATGACCGAGACATGTCTCTGGCCAATAACCAACAGTAGGATATGGATACCCATGTTGGCTCCCACATGTTCCATGATGATCTCATCGGATGAACCACAATGTCAGGGATTCAATCAATCCCGTATACAATTCCCTTTGTGCACCGGTATGTTACTTGCCCGAGATGCGATCATTGGTATCCCCGTACCTCGTTCAATCTCATTGCCGGCAAGTCTCTTTACTCATTCCGTAATGCATGATCTCGTGACTAACTCCTTAGTCACATTGAGCTCATTATGATGATGCATTACCGAGTGGGCCCAGAGATACCTCTATGTCATACGGAGTGACAAATCCCAGTCTCGATTCGTGCCAACCCAACAGACACTTTCAGAGATACCTGTAGTGCACCTTTGTAGCCACCCAGTTACGTTGTGACGTTTGGTACACCCAAAGCATTCCTACGGTATCCGGGAGTTGCACAATCTCATGGTCTAAGGAAATGATACTTGACATTAGAAAAGCTCTTAGCAAACGAACTACACGGTCTTGTGCTATGCTTAGGATTGGGTCTTGTCCATCACATCATTCTCCTAATGATGTGATCCCGTTATCAACGACATCCAATGTCCATGGTCAGGAAACCACAACCATCTATTGATCAACGAGCTAGTCAACTAGAGGCTTACTAGGGACATATTACGGTCTATGTATTCACACATGTATTACGGTTTCCGGTTAATACAAGTATAGCATGAACAACAGACAATTATCATGAACAAGGAAATATAATAATAACCATTTTATTATTGCCTCCAGGGCATATTTCCAACACATTATTGGTGTGATAATGATTCTTATGATTCTTGCTATCATAACTTTCATCCCGTCAACTTGACAATTTCTGCAACTGTTACCCGAGAGGGATTGACAACTCCTTTTACGCGTCGGGTTGCAAGTATTTGTTCTTTGTGTGCAGGTACCGTTTACATAGTGTTGCTAGGTTCTCCTACTGGATTGATACCTTGGTTTCATAACTGAGGGAAATACCTACCGTAGTTGTGTTGCATCATCCCTTTCTCTTTGGGGAAATACCGACGTAGTTCAAGCAACATCAAAAGAAATTTCCGGTGCTATTGCCGGGGAGACTGATGACCCACAAGTATAGGGGATCTATTGTAGTCCTTTCGATAAGTAAGAGTGTCTAACCCAACAAATAGCAGAAGGAAATGATAAGAGGTTTTCAGCAAGGTATTCTCTGCAAGTACTGAAATAAGTGGTAACAGATAGTTTTGTGATAAGATAAATTGTAACGAGCAACAAGTAACAAAAGTAAATAAGGTGTAGCAAGGTAGCCCAATCCTTTTTGTAGCAAAGGACAGGCCGGAACAAACTCTTATAATAAGAAAAGCACTCCCAAGGACCCATGGGAATATCGTCAAGCTAGTTTTCATCACGCTCATATGATCCACGTTCGGTACTTTAATAATTTGATATGTGGGTGGACCGGTGCTTGGGTGTTGTTCTTACTTGAACAAACATCCCACTTATGATTAACCTCTATTGCAAGCATCCGCAACTACAACAAAAGCATTAAGGTAAACCTAACCATAGCATGAAACATATGGATCCAAATCAGCCCCTTACGAAGCAACGCATAAACTAGGGTTCAAGCTTCTGTCACTCTAGCAACCCATCATCTACTTATTACTTCCCAATGCCTTCCTCTAGGCCCAAATAATGGTGAAGTGTTATGTAGTCGACGTTCACATAACACCACTAGAGGTTAGACAACATACATCTCATCAAAATATCGAACGAATACCAAATTCACATGACTACTAATAGCAAGACTTCTCCCGTGTCCTCAGGAAAAACGTAACTGCTCACAAAGCATATTCATGTTCATAATCAGAGGGGTAATAATATGCATAAAGGATCTGAACATATGATCTTCCACCAAGTAAACCAACTAGCATCAACTACAAGGAGTAATCAACACTACTAGCAACCTACTAGCACCAATCCCGGACTTGGAGACAAGAATTGGATACAAGAGATGAACTAGGGTTTGGAGATGAGATGGTGCTGGTGAAGATATTGATGGAGATTTCCCTCTCCTGATGAGAGGAGCATTGGTGATGATGATGGCGATGATTTCCCCTTCCCGGAGGGAAGTGTCCCCGGCAGAACAGCTCTGCCAGAGCCCTAGATTGGTTCCGCCAAGGTTCCGCCTCGTGGCGGCGGAGTCTCACCCCGAAAGGTTGCTTGCTATTTTTTTCTCATCGAAAGACTTCATATAGGAGAAGATGGATGTCGGAGAGCCACCAGGGGTCCCACGAGGTAGGGGGGCGCGCCCAGGGGGAGGGGCGCGTCCCCCACCCTCGTGAGCAGGGTGTGGGCCCCCTGGCCTTCATCCTTGGCGATGATTTTTCTTTATTTATTTTAAGGTATTCCATGGAGTTTCAGGACTTTTGGAGTTGCGTAGAATAGCCCTTCAGTATTTGCTCCTTTTCCAGCCCAGAATTCCAGCTGCCGGCATTCTCCCTCTTCATGTAAACCTTGTAAAATAAGAGAGAATAGCCATAAGTATTGTGACATAACGTGAAATAACAGCCCATAATGCGATAAATATCAATATAAAAGCATGATGCAAAATGGACGTATCAACTCCCCCAAGCTTAGACCTCGCTTGTCCTCAAGCGAAAAGCCGATAACAATAAATATGTCCTCATGTTTGGAGGTAGAGGCGTCGATAAAAAATAATAAAATACGGACATGAAGGCATCATAATTATTCTCATAACAGTAACATATATAAATTTTGTCATATGATTACTTATGTTAAAGTGATGATCTTTTCACAAAGCCAAAGTATGAATCAGAAACCTTATTGAGCACCAACAAATTATACCCTTAGTCATTGAAGCAATTGCAATTTATCATAACATCAGAAAGATTCTATGTCAGAGCTTAAAAGCAAGTCCACATACTCAACTATCACTTAGTCCTTCATAATGCTAACACTCACGCAATACTTGTGGTTACAGAGTTTTAACCGAACACATAGAAAGATAGGGGCTTATAGTTTTGCCCCACAACCTTTTACCTCAAGGGTAATGTCAACAATAATAATTCATACTCTCCTACATCCAATTAGATATATATATCATGTTCTTTCCAACATGCTGGTCTTGCCAAAGGATAAAATGAAAAAGGAAAGGTGAAGATCACCGTGACTCTTGCATAAGGTAGAGGATAATAATAAAAGATAGGCCCTTCGCAGAGGGAAGCAGAGGTTGCCATGCGCTTTTATGGTTGGATGCACACAATCTTAATGCAAAAGAACGTCACTTTATATTGCCCCTTGTATGTGAACCTTTATTATGCAGTCTGTCGCTTTTATTGCATCCACAACAAGTTCGTACAAAGCTTATTTCTCTGCACTAAAAAGTCATGCATATTTAGAGAGCAATTTTTATTGCTTGCACCGATGACAACTTACTTGAAGGATCTTACTCAATCCATAGGTAGATATGGTGGACTCTCATGGCTAAACTGGTTTAAGGATATTTGGAAGCACAAGTAGTATCTCTACTTGGTGCTGAGAATTTGGCTAGCATGAGGGGGAAAGGCAAGCTCAACATGTTAGAGGAACCATGACAACATACTTTATCTCAGATATAAGAAAACATAACTCATTATGTTGTCTTCCTTGTCCAACATCAACTCTTTAGCATGTCATATTTTAATGAGTGTTCCCAATCATAAAAGATGTCAATGATAATATATCTATATGTGAAACCTCTCTCTCCTTATTACTTCCTATTAATTGCAACGATGACCAAAGCTATATTTGCCAACTCCCAACAACTTTTAATCATCATACTCTTTCTATGTGAAGTCATTACTTTCAATAAGATCAATATGAGCTCTTTGTTTCTTTTTATTCTCTTCTTTTATTCACTCAAGATCATGGCAAAGTAATCAAGCCCTTGACTCAACACTAATCTTTATTATATATAGCTCACGGACTCGATTGCATAGAGGGATCATAAAGCAAAACTTCAAAAGTAAATCATGCCATGACTTTATTCTACTATATCAAGATACTACTACTGGGATTGAACTAAGAAAAATGGTAAAGATAGGAGTTGTGATAGTGATACGATACCGGGGCACCTCCCTCGAGCTTGGTAGTTGCCGAGGGGAGTGCCCATACCCATGTGATTATGTCTCCTTGTTTGTTGTTGGCGGTGGAGGTGTTGTTGATGATGCAAGCTTGTCATCCACCTTCCATGGCATAGGCTCACCCTCATAGAAGGATGATCGAGTCTCCGGAATCCTCAAATCTGCAATGGAAACAGCTCGAAATGAAAACAGAGGATATTTGCGTGATACGGTCGTCAAAACCTTCGGGAGAATATATAATGAATTTTTACAGACCAAAATACGTATCGTGCAAGAAAACGGAGTTCGGAGGGCACACGAGGTGCTCACGAGGTAGGGGGGCCCGCCCAGGGGGAGGGGGCGCGCCCTCCACCCTCGTGGAGGCCTCGTGTCCTCTCGGGACTGCTACTTATTTTTCTATTTTTCAAAGTATTCCAAAACGGAGAAATATTGCCTTAGAATTTGTTTTGGAGTCGGTTTACTTACCGTAACACATACCTATTCCTTTTTGGACTCTGTAACGTTCTGGAAAGTGTCCCTTATGTATTCCTCCGGGGTTACGGTTTCAATAATATTAGTTTCAACATTTATAGGATTACCTGAGATATAGTGTTTGATCCTTTGACCGTTTACCACCTTCGGATTTGTGCCTGTGAAGTTGTTGATTTTTATGGCACCGGAACGATAGACCTCCTCGATAACGTAGGGACCTTCCCATTTAGAGAGAAGTTTTCCTGCAAAAAATCTTAAACGGGAGTTGTATAGCAATACATAATGACCTACATTAAACTCACGCTTTTGTATCCTTTTATCATGCAATCTTTTAACTTTTTCTTTAAACAACTTGGCATTTTCATAGGCTTGGGTTCTCCATTCATCAAGTGAGCTAATATCAAATAACTTCTTCTCACCGGCAAGTTTGAAATCATAGTTGAGCCAATATGCCTTATGTTCTAGTTCGAGAGGTAAGTGACATGCTTTTCCATAAACCATCTTATACGGAGACATACCCATAGGATTCTTATATGCAGTTCTATAGGCCCATAATGCATCATCAAGTTTCTTGGACCAATTATTTCTAGACCTATTAAGAGTCTTTTGCAAAATTAATTTGAGCTCTCTCTTGCTCAATTCTACTTGACCACTAGACTGTGGGTGATAAGGAGATGCAATTCTATGATTAACGTCATATTTAGCAAGCATTTTACGGAAAGCACCATGAATAAAATGTGAACCACCATCAGTCATTAAATATCTAGGGACTCCAAACCTCGGAAAAATAACTTCCTTAAGCATTTTAATAGAAGTGTTATGATCACACTACTAGTTGGAATAGCTTCTACCCACTTAGTAACGTAATCAACAGCAACTAAAATATGTGTGTATCCACTAGAGGCAGGAAAAGGTCCCATATAATCAAAGCCCCAAACATCAAATGTGCCACGGTAGAGCGTGTCGCGCGGCTCGGCGGCTGTTGACCCGTCTGCCGCCCCGCTACGTCCCCGGCCCTGCGGAGACGCCTTCTTGGTGCAGCTGGGGGCTCCACTTGCGGCAAGCTGTCTGAAGGTTCGGGCTCTTCCTCGCCGGGCTCGCTCGGCTCAGCTTCAGGGCCGGCAAGATCTTCCTCGCCGGCAAACTCCTCGCGCTCGGCAAGGCTTGCCGCCTCTGCTGCCTCTGCCTCCTCCTCGGTGAACCCGAACTCGCCCGCGGCAGCTGCTGCCGCAGCCTCTTCCGTCCTAGTGGCAATGCGCTGCAGCTTCGCATCGGTAGTGTCACGGGTGAGGCTCTTCTTCTCGTCGTCTCGGATCAGCACTTCCTCCAGGATGTCGAAGAACGCCCGCACGACGTCATCCGCCGGCTCTTGCCAAGTTGGGGCGATTCCGTGTGAATCGCACAACGGCATCATCGCGCGGATCCGGTCGAGTGAAGAATTGTTGCACAACGGAACAACGCTCCTCGGCAACAGGAATGGATGCTGAGGATCGCGTTTGAACAGCTCCAGGAGCATCGCATCTAGCTCCAGGACGGTGAAGTTGAAATTGAGGCCCGGGCGCAACCTCATGATATCTGCCGAGTTCTTGAACTCCCAGGCGGGTCTCCCTCTCTCCTGTAGAGGGGCGATGCAGCGACGAAGGAAATCTGCGCCAACGGCGCCTACAGTGAGCCCGGCAAGCCTGAGGCGAAGGATTCAGGTGACGGCGATCTTCAGCCTGTCGTCTTCCGGGGCCACGTTGCTCCAATCGTTGCCGCGTACTATTGGGGCTTGGCGCACGGCAGTGAACGGCTGCGGGTTCTCCTCGACGATCCAGCACCACTCCGCTCTCCACTCCTCCCATTTGCTGTGAAGCTCTCCCTCCAGATAAGCTTCTTTCTTGCCGACTCTCGAGATCCAGGCGATTCCTCCGTCAAGGGGCTCTCCTCTCTCGACTCGGGGCATAAAGAAATGGCGGAAGAGGGCTACGTTTGGGTGGACTCCGACAAAGTTTTCGCACAGATGTGCGAAAACTGCCATGGTCAGAACGGCGTTGGGGGTGAAATCAAGGAGGCGGAGCCCGTAGGTGTTCATAATGTCGCAGAAGAATTCCGAGAAGGGCGGGCAGAGCCCACAATAGAAGAACAGCGCGAAGAAGGGGTACCCGTTTGGAGCCAGCTCCGAAGCAGTGGCCGGGAGTACCCTCGTGCGCGGGTGCGCTCGCGTCTCCGTCGACCAGAAGAGGTAGTAGTACTCCCTCAGCTCCTTGGCGCCGAGCTGAGGGGGGGAAGATGGCCCGCTCCTTCCACAGCGCCGCGAGCCGCTGCGCCTCGGCCGACTTCACGCCCTTCCCCTTGTCGGCTTTTGGAGCCATGACGGAAGTGGCAGGGGAGATCGACGGCGTTGGTGGTGCTGGTGGCGACGGGGGGCGGAATGCTGCTCTCTTTCTGCTTCGAGAAGGAGGGGGGAGCGGCGGAGATTTCTGGACTTGGAGCAACAAACGGCGAGATGGGCAAACTGCCCCTATTTCCCCTGCTTATAAAGAGGGAGAGGGCGGACGTTTCGCCCTTCCGAATAAAGAAACCACCCACGATCTCTCCCACGATGCCACATTCAACGCGTGCCGTTGGGGGAGGGCGCGGTGGGATACGGAGTAAGATTTGGCGTTACCCGGGCCGCGCGTGCCCGTGCCCTGATGTCGGGGAAACTGATCCACGAACACCTATGGGACCGGCGGACCGAGCCCCTTTCGGTTCGGCGGGGGCGGAGGTCGCACCAAGAGTAGATCGAGGCGAAGCACACGAGCAGTTTACCCAGCGTCGGAGCTCTCCGGAGAGATAATACTCCTACTGCTGCTTGTTTGATTGCATTGTGTTCTTGCTCTAGAGATCTAAGTGTTTTTCTGGCTTCGAAATGATCCGAACCCCCCCTACGTTGCGCATGGGCCTCCTTTTATATGCTCAAGGGGTCACCGACAGGTGGCAATGCAGAGAAGGGTAAAAAGGTAAAAAGAGTTGCGGTTGGTACAGCTACCTGTACAGTGTACTCTACCTAACCCTAACGGCAGGGGACAAGGGCATTAAATGCCCGTCTGTGTCGCCCAAACAGTGTAGAAAAGGACCGTCAGGGGCGCCACCGCCTGCCACGATGGCGATCTTGTTAGCATTGCATGCCACCGCTTACCGTTGGCTGCACAGCCTTCCGCCACGCGTGCCTGGAAAGGCCCCCAGGGCAACACGTTGGTGGATGCGTTGGAGCGTGGGCACAGAGTGGCCGCTTGCCGTGGCAAGCGTCTTGCCGCGGTCGTGGTCTTGTCGCGCCCGGAAGCTTGTCGCTCACTGGGCCTTGCCGGGATGCATGGCGCGTCGCGGCAAGTTCCTTGAGATGCCTCGGTTGGCCTTCCCAGCAAGCTCCTCTTACCGGGGCCTTGTCTTCTTGACTTGAATACTTTGTTCTTGAATGGTTCCAAAGGAGCCACGGAGTATCTTGGCAGTCGCCCGGCAAGCCTTGCCGCGGGGTGCTGCAACTGCTTGTGCACAAGTTCGGGGTACTAGGGTACCCCTACTCTAGTACACCGACAAAATGGTTCAATAACAAGTGAATAATTCATAGGCATTTCTTGACGTCTACTAATATTACCAATTCTTTGACATTCATCACAAGATAAAACAAACTTACGGGCATTCTTGAAGAGAGTAGGCCAATAAAAACCAGATTGCAATACCTTATGTGCAGTTCTATCTCCAGCGTGGTGTCCTCCATAAGCTTCGGAGTGACACTTGCGTAGGATCTGTTCCTGTTCATGCTCGGGCACACAACGTCTAATAACACCATCTACTCCTTCTTTATAAAGATGTGGGTCATCCCAAAAGTAATGTCGCAAATCATAAAAGAACTTTTTCTTTTGTTGGTATGTGAAGCTAGGTGGTATAAATTTAGCAACAATATAATTAGCATAATCAGCATACCATGGAGTGCTACGAGAAGTGCTTATGACATTTAATTGTTCATCAGGAAAGCTATCATCAATAGGTAATGGGTCATCAAGAACATTCTCTAACCTAGATAAGTTGTCTGCAACGGGGTTCTCAGCTCCTTTTCTATCAACAATATGAAAATCAAATTCTTGCAGCAAGAGAACCCATCTAATAAGTCTAGGTTTAGCATCTTTCTTTTCCATAAGATATTTAATAGCAGCATGATCGATGTGAATAGTTACTTTAGAATCAACAATATAGGGTTTGAATTTATCACAAGCAAATACAACTGCTAAAAGTTCCTTTTCGGTAGTAGCATAATTTCTTTGAGCATTGTCTAGAGTCTTACTAGCATAATGGATAACATTTAATTTCTTATCAACTCTTTGCCCTAGAACAGCACCTACAGCATAATCACTAGCATCACATATAATTTCAAAGGGTAAATTCCAATCAGGTGGCTGAACAATAGGTGCAGAGACTAATGCTTTCTTAAGTATTTCAAAGGCTTCTACACAATCATCATCAAAGACAAATGGTACATCTTTTTGTAACAAATTAGTCAGAGGCTGAGAAATTTTTGAGAAGTCCTTAATGAACCTCCTATAAAACCCGGCGTGACCAAGGAAACTTCTTATACCTTTGATGTCCTTGGGACATGGCATCTTTTCAATAGCATCAACCTTGGCTTTATCAACTTCAATACCACTTTCAGAAACTTTGTGTCCCAAAACAATACCTTCATTAACCATAAAGTGGCACTTTTCCCAATTCAAGACAAGATTAGTTTCTTCACATCTCTGCAAAACTCGATCAAGATTGCTCAAAAAATCATCGAAAGAGGAACCATAGACGGAAAAATCGTCCATGAAAACCTCACAAATCTTTTCACAAAAGTCAGAGAATATAGCCATCATGCATCTTTGAAAGGTAGCAGGTGCATTACATAAACCAAAAGGCATACGTCTATAAGCAAAAGTACCAAAAGGGCATGTAAAAGTAGTCTTTGATTGATCTTTAGCCGACACAGGTATTTGAGAGAAACCAGAATAACCATCTAGAAAGCAATAATGTGTATGTTTGCATAATCTTTCTAGCATTTGGTCAATAAAAGGTAAGGGGTAATGATCTTTCTTAGTAGCTTTATTTAATTTGCGGAAATCAATTACCATCCTATAACCTATGATAATTCTTTGCGGAATTAATTCATCTTTATCATTAGGGACAACAGTAATACCTCCCTTCTTAGGGACACAATGGACAGGACTTACCCACTGACTATCAACAACGGGATAAATTATACCTGCCTCCAGAAGCTTGAGTATTTCCTTTCTTACCACTTCTTTCATTTTAGGATTCAAACGCCGTTGAGGATCACAAACTGGTTTGGCATCCGCTTCCAAATTCATTTTATGCTGACATAGAGTGGGACTAATGCACTTAAGATCATCAAGAGTATATCCAATAGCGGCACGGTGCTTCTTCAGAGTTTTCAATAATCTTTCTTCTTCATGCTCTGAAAGGTTAGCACTAATAATAATAGGATATATTTTATTTTCATCAAGATAAGCATACTTAAGATTATCAGGCAACGGTTTAAGCTCAAACACGGGATCACCCTTGGGTGGAGGAGGATCCCCTAGGATTTCAACAGGCAAATTGTGTTTCAGAATAGGTTCCTGTTTAAAGAATACTTCACCTATTTCCCTTCTTTCATTCATAAACATATCATTTTCATGGTCTAGCAAATAATGTTCCAAAGGATCACTGGGAGGTACGGCAATAGAAGCAAGACCAATAATTTCATCCTTACTAGGCAATTCTTCCTCACGATGTTGTTTACTAAATTTAGAGAAATTAAACTCATGAACCATATCATCCAAGCCAAGAGTAACAACATTCTTTTTGCAGTCCATCGTAGCATTAACAGTATTCAAGAAGGGTCTACCAAATATAATGGGACAAAAGCTATCTTGCGGAGAAGTAAGAACAAGAAAATCAGTAGGATATTTAGTTTTCCCACACAAGACGTCAACATCTCTAACAATCCCAATTGGTGAAATAGTATCTCTATTGGCAAGTTTAATTGTGACATCAATACCTTCTAATTCAGCAGGTGCAATTTCATTCTTAATTTCTTCATATAAAGTATGTGGTATAACACTAGCACTCGCACCCATATCACATAAGCCATGGTAACAATGATCTCCTATTTTAACAAAAATAACAGGCACGCCTACCACAGGTCTATGTCTATCTTTAGCACATGGTTTAGCAATTCTAGCAGTTTCACCTTCGAACTGAATAACATGCCCATCAATATTATCAGACAAGAGATCTTTAACAATTGCAATGTTGGGTTCTACTTTAACTTGCTCAGGAGGTACATAAGTTCTGATATTGCTTTTACGAACAACAGTTGAAGCTTTAGCATGATCCTTTACTCTAACAGGGAAAGGTGGTTTCTCAACATAAGAGGTGGGAACAATAGGATCATTATAAGTGATAGTCTTTTCTTCAACTTTAATAGGTGTAGCTACTTTTACTTCTATGGGAGGATGATATTTAAACCACTTCTCCTTAGGGAGATCAACATAAGTAGCAAAAGATTCACAGAAAGAAGCTACTATCTCAGAGTCAAGTCCATATTTAGTGCTAAACTTACGGAAAATATCGGTATCCATAAAAGATTTAAACAATCAAACTTAGGTGTCATACCTGACTCCTTACCTTCGTCGAGGTACCAATCTTCAGAGTTGCGTTTAATTCTATCCAATAAATTCCATCTGAATTCAATAGTCTTCATCATAAAGGAGCCAACACAAGAAGTATCGAGCATATGGTGCGATTGTTATCAGAAAGCCGAGCATAAAAATTCTGAAGAATTGTTTATCTTGAGAGGTCATGATTGGGGCATGAATATAACATTGATTTAAGCCTCCCCCAAGTTTGAGCGATGCTTTCTCCTTTGCGAGGCCAAAAATTATATATATAATTGCGATCACGATGAACAAGATGCATAGGGTAATACTTTTGATGAAATTCCAATTTCACTCTTTTATAGTTCCATGATCTCGTATCACATAGCCTATACCATGTCAATGCGTCTTCCTTCAAAGATAAAGGAAAAGCCTTCTTCTTAACAACATCATCGGGTATACCTGCAAGCTTAAATAGTCCACAAATATCATCCACATAGCAAAGATGCTCGTCAGGATGCTTTGTTCCATCTCCTGTAAAAGTATTAGCCAACAGTTTTTCCATGATACCCGAAGGAAATTCAAAAGGAGTTTCATTTTCAATAGGTTCAGTAGGTTGAGGGGCAACTCTTTGCTCTACTGGAAGGGGTGAAGATACCCCGAACAAGCCCCTCATAGAATTACTTTCCATAGTAACAAGTGACAGAAAATTCCAGCACACTATATAAATTTTTCCTTACCAAATTCTACCTACCAAAGGCGCTACACTCCCCGGCAACAGCGCCAGAAAAGAGTCTTGATGACCCACAAGTATAGGGGATCTATCGTAGTCCTTTAGATAAGTAAGAGTGTCGAACCCAACGAGGAGCAGAAGGAAATGATAAGCGGTTTTCAGCAAGGTATTCTCTGCAAGTACTGAAATAAGTGGTAACAGATAGTTTTGTGATAAGATAAATTGTAACGAGCAACAAGTAACAAAAGTAAATAAGGTGCAGCAAGGTAGCCCAATCCTTTTTGTAGCAAAGGACAGTCCGGAACAAACTCTTATAATAAGAAAAGCGCTCCCGAGGACACATGGGAATATCGTCAAGCTAGTTTTTATCACGCTCATATGATTCGCGTTCGATACTTTGATAATTTGATATGTGGGTGGACCGGTGCTTGGGTGTTGTTCTTACTTGAAAAAACATCCCACTTATGATTAACCTCTATTGCAAGCATCCGCAACTACAACAAAAGCATTAAGGTAAACCTAACCATAGCATGAAACATATGGATCCAAATCAGCCCCTTACGAAGCAACGCATAAACTAGGGTTCAAGCTTCTGTCACTCTAGCAACCCATCATCTACTTATTACTTCCCAATGCCTTCCTCTAGGCCCAAATAATGGTGAAGTGTTATGTAGTCGACGTTCACATAACACCACTAGAGGTTAGACAACATACATCTCATCAAAATATCGAACGAATACCAAATTCACATGACTACTAATAGCAAGACTTCTCTCATGTCCTCAGGAACAAACGTGACTACTCACAAAGCATATTCATGTTCATAATCAAAGGGGTAATAATATGCATAAAGGATCTGAACATATGATCTTCCACCAAGTAAACCAACTAGCATCAACTACAAGGAGTAATCAACACTACTAGCAACCTACTAGCACCAATCCTGGACTTGGAGACAAGAATTGGATACAAGAGATGAACTAGGGTTTGGAGATGAGATGGTGCTGGTGAAGATGTTGATGGAGATTGCCCTCTCCTGATGAGAGGAGCGTTGGTGATGATGATGGCAATGACTTCCCCATCCCGGAGGGAAGTGTCCCCGGTAGAACGGCTCTGCCAGAGCCCTAGATTGGTTCCGCCAAGGTTCCGCCTCGTGGCGGTGGAGTCTCATCCCGAAAGGTTGCTTGCTATTTTTTTCTCATCGAAAGACTTCATATAGGAGAATATGGATGTCGGAGAGCCACCAGGGGGCCCACGAGGTAGGGGGCGCGCCCAGGGGGGAGGGGCGCGCCCCCCACCCTCATGAGCAGGGTGTGGGCCCCCTGGCCTTCATCTTTGGCGACGATTTTTATTTATTTATTTTAAGGTATTCCGTGGAGTTTCAGGACTTTTGGAGTTGCGCAGAATAGCCCTTCAGTATTTGCTCCTTTTCCAGCCCAGAATTCCAGCTGCCGGCATTCTCCCTCTTCATGTAAACCTTGTAAAATAAGAGAGAATAGCCATAAGTATTGTGACATAACGTGAAATAACAGCCCATAATGCGATAAATATCAATATAAAAGCATGATGCAAAATGGACGTATCAGAGACATCATTAACATCTATCAGGTGCCTAATCGCAAATCTCATCTCCTTGCAAGTTACATTATTTTCCTTTTGCCTCTCGTTTTCATCTCCCCCACTTCACAAAAATTTGTCGTTTTATTCGCCATCTTTTTCATTCGTCGTTTTCTCGTCAGATCTGTTTTTGAGTGCAACCTTGCTTGCCTACCTTGTCATTATGGCTAGCATGGCTACTCCTCCTTTGTCACCAAATTTTGAAGTTCTATACTTTAAGAAAAAATAAGGAGAAAATTTGAAAGATGCTTGGTATAGATTAATGGAATTTTATCGTATTGGCAATCTTAGAGGAGATGAAAGGATATTGCTTTGAAACTTTTATATAGGATTAGCTTTGCATCATAGACAACTTTTGGATTTTGTCGCTAAAGGGAATTTTATTGAACTTGATGCTAATGATGGTTACACTACAGGAATCAGGAACTTTGCCGTCTGCCATGGATGACGGCAAAGGCATGCCTGGCGGACGGCAAAGGCCTTTGCCGTCAGCCAGCAGATGACAAAACGTCTGGCTGAACAGGCTCTGCTAGCGGACGACAAAGATGCAAAGGTCTTTGTCATCCGCCAACATACGGCAAAGGACCTGGATGACACACGTGTCAGCTTAGGTTCGTTAAGGGGTTAACGACGTGCTTTGTCGTCCACTGGCAGACGGCAAAGACCTTTGCATCTTTGTCGTCTGCCAGCGGATGGCAAATACCTTTGCCTCTTTGCCATCTGCGAGCAGACGACATAGCAGGCCATTTGGTAGCACCTGGGGCTAGCCTATTGGCTACTTTGTTGTGCTCTGGCGACGACAAAGATGCAATGGTCTTTGCCGACTGCCAGCAGACGGCAAAGCAACAACCCATTGCCCCCAGGTTGCACAGGTAGCTGACACATGGCATATTTGTCGTCTGGTGGCTGATGGCAAAGCTCTTTGTCGTCTGCCAGTAGACGGCAAAGATCCTATATAGCCCCAGGTTTCACAGAATTTCAAAGATATATATACACACACACATATGAAAATACTTTCGACAAGCATACCAACACATATACATACCAAATCACATCCCTGCCATATGGATATGATCATCCAACACATATACATAGCAAACCAAAAGTCCATATGCAACATATATAGCTAGCCAACATATGCAACAACAAGCATACAATGGTTTCATCCATACATACATATATAGGTAGAAAGTTTCAAATTGTTCATCCTACAAAATCAAAACAAGAAGGAAGCATAAAGAGAAGAGTAGATTCCATCAACGTAAGCTTCCTCATCTAAAGCAAATCTGCAAATTGGGAAAGAAGAAAGTTAGAAGAATAAGAAGAAGAAGAAGAAGAAGAAGAAGAAGAAGAAGAAGAAGAAGAAGAAGAAGAAGAAGAAGAAGAAGAAGAAGAAGAAGAAGAAGACTAGCTAGAAGAAGAAGAAGTAAAAGAAGAAGAAGAAGAAGAAGAAGACGATTTTTTTTCTCTTTCTTTTTCTCCTCTCCTCTTCTTTATCTTCTTCTTCTTCTAACTAAGGTAGGTAAAATGCCATTTTATTGCTAAGCTAGGTAAAAATGCTAAGTGTAGGTCATTTTAGAGATAAGCTAGGTAAATAGGTCATTTTGGAGCTTAATAAGGTTATTATGTCATTTTCAAGAAAAATAAGCTAAGTCTATATCATTTTGGAGGTAACAAGGATTATCATGCCATTTTTTACCTAAGTATGTCAAAAATGAACTGAAGAAGCTAAGTATAGCTCATTTTTTGTCTAACTTAGGTAATTATGCCATTTAGTAGGAAAGTAAGCTAAGTATGCATTTGTTAAGCAAAACAGTAGAGAAAACATACCCTCATCACAACAAATGTGATGAAGATTGCAACTAAGGTAACAATTGATCCAACGGCATAATGATACCAAGCCTCATTATCAATGGCATATTTTCTAATCTTCTTAATCTTCAAGCGCATTGCATCTATCTTCAAGAGCATTGCATTCATCTTCATCTTGTGACTGTCGACGACATCGACAACATACAAATCCAATTTCATCTTCTCTTCTTCAATTCTTTTAATTTTTCTTTAACATACTCATTTTCTTTTTCAACTAAATTTAAATTCTCGACAAGAGGGTCGATTGCAAATTCTGGTTCACATACCTCCTAGATTAAAATATCTCTATGTCAAATTGATGGCCATAATTGTCATAAATGTGAAATGCAACAAACCGTTATAAAAGAGAATTTACCACATCCGAATCATAAAGCGCGCGAGGGCCGACGGGGACGGATATCAAGACCATGGCACTATGTATAACAAACAACCATACAAAGTAAGAAAATTATACACGTAACTATGTAAATCATACAATCATACAAGTAACTATATAAATCAAGTACAACATCAAAAAAATTGAATACCTAATAATAATCTGGGTTGTAAGGTTCAATAAATGCTTCGGGATCAATAAATGCATCATCATCATCACTATCAGTAATGATGTGCTCATCATCATCATTAATAAATGCATCATCATCTGGAAGGCCACCTCTACATAATCGGTCAAGCATTGACAGGTCATCCGCAACAGTAACCTCTTCTAGTTCAGGCACTTCTTGATCCGGCTGAGGGTTGAAGTCGGGTTCACTGTCACTGTCTACTTCAATGTTCTGGGGTGAAGTAGAGCGGTTCTTGAAACGTTTTTTGGAAAGACGTGTTTCTTGAAGAATTCTCCTTCATATGTGTCTGGGTTAATGTGAGGTTCATAATTCTCTTCATTGGGGGGAGGTGGTCTAACATGTGGCGGCACTTCATAAACGACATCCCAACCATTGTGGTTCACTTTGACAGGCCCACGATAGATACAAAACTTGGGTTGCCTGTTGAGCCATAATATAGACATCGGGAACATCCAAATGGGTGATTTGTTTGATTTCCACTAGCCCTATATGTTCATGAGTCCTTCTAGTCTCCTTCAGCTGGAACCAATAACATTTAAAGACTATGACGTTTGGTGGGTTTGCACCATAGAATTGAAGTTCATAAATTGCTTCAACTCTTCCATAATACTCGGTATCTCCTTCGCCGATAGGAGAGACACAACAATTTCTAGACTTTTGGTCGGCCATAGATAGCTCTTTGCCATAGGTACGAAAGTGATACGTCTCTGTCGTATCTACTTTTCCAAACACTTTTGCCCTTGTTTTGGACTCTAACTTGTATGATTTGAATGGAACTAACCCGGACTGACGTTGTTTTCAGCAGAATTGCCATGATGTTGTTTTATGTGCAGAAAACAAAATTTCTCGGAATGACCTGAAACTCCACGGAATATCTTAGAATAAATAATAAAAAAATCCTCGCCAAAGATGAAGACCAGGGGGCCCACACCCTGTCCACGAGGGTGGGGGCGCGCCCCTCCCCCTTGGGCGTGCCCCCCTACCTCGTGGGCACCCTAGATGCCCTCTAACGCCAACTCCAACTCCATATATTGGCTTTCGGGGAGAAAAAAATAAGAGAGAAAGTTTCATCATGTTTTACGATACGGAGCTGCCGCCAAGCCCTAATCTCTCTCGGGAGGGTTGATCTGGAGTCCGTTCGGGGCTCCGGAGAGGGGGATTCGTTGTCGTTGTCATCATCAACCATCCTCCACAACCAATTTCATGATGCTCACCGCCGTGCGTGAGTAATTCCATCGTAGGCTTGCTGGACGGTGATGGGTTGGATGAGATTTATCATGTAATCGAGTTAGTTTTGTTAGGGTTTGATCCCTAGTATCCATTATGTTCTAAGATTGATGTTGCTATGACTTTGCTATGCTTAATGCTTGTCACTAGGGCCCGAGTGCCATGATTTCAGATCTGAACCTACTATGTTTTCATGAATATATGTGTGTTCTTGATCCTATCTTGCAAGTCTATAGTCACCTATTATGTGTTATGATCTGACAACCCCGAAGTGACAATAATCGGGATACTTCTCGGTGATGACCATAGTTTGAGGAGTTCATGTATTCACTATGTGCTAATGCTTTGTTCCGGTTCTCTATTAAAAGGAGGCCTTAATACCCCTTAGTTTCCAAAAGGACCCCGCTGCCACGGGAGGGTAGGACAAAAAATGTCATGCAAGTTCATTTCCATAAGCACGTATGACTATATTCGGAATACATGCCTACATTACATTAATGAACTGGAGCTAGTTCTGTGTCACCCTATGTTATGACTGTTACATGATGAACCACATCCAGCATAATTATCCATCACTGATCCAGTGCCTACGAGTTTTCCATATACTGGTTTACGCTTATTTACTTTTCCGTTGCTACTGTTACAATCATTACAAAATACCAAAAACATTACTTTTACTGTCTTTACTTTTGTTACTGTTATCACCATTATCATATTACTTTGCTACTAAACACCTTGCTGCAGATACTAAGTTTCCAGGTGTGGTTGAATTGACAACTCAGCTGCTAATACTTGAGAATATTCTTTGGCTCCCCTTGTGTCGAATCAACAAATTTGGGTTGAATACTCTACCCTCGAAAATTGTTGCGATCCCCTATACTTGTGGGTTATCAAGACCTTTTTCTGGCGCCGTTGCCGGGGAGCATAGCTCTATTCTTTGAGTCACTTGGGATTTATATCTGCTGGACACTATGAAGAACTTGAAAGACGCTAAGACAACTATTTATCCCTCAACTACGAGGGGAGGTAAGGAACTGCCATCTAGCTCTGCACTTGATTCACCTTCTGTTATAAACAAGCTAGCGACACCTAAACCTGCTTCTGCTATTCGTTCCAATATGTCGCATGTTATTGATGATGCCACTTCTGCTATGCATGATACTTATGATGAAACTACTTCTATGCTTGATACTACTGTGCCTCTTGGTGAATTTCTAGATGAACAAATTTCTAAGTCTAGAGAAAGAGAAATTATTGAAACTGAACACGATGATGTTAGTGATGATGAAAATAGGCCTGCTATTCCTGAGGGTTACCTTTTTAATGTTGAATCTACTGAAGCTATTCTTGCTTGCCAGGATAGTCTTGAACGTAATAGGTTGCTAGTTAAATGGAGTAAAGAATCTTTTAGAGGTAGGATGAGACCCGACCCTGCTTTTGCTACTTCACCTATTTGTGTTCCTGATCAGGATTATTATGATTTTTCTGTTGATCCAGATATAATTACTTTGGTTGAATCTGATCCTTTTTATGGCTATGAATCTGAAACTGTTGTGGCACATCTTCGTAAGTTAGATGATATAGCTGCCCTGTTTACTAATAATGAGAGATCGCGCTACCTTTATTTACTCAAAATATTTCCGTTCTCATTAAAGGGTGATGCTAAGATATGGTTTAATTCTCGTGATCCTGGTTGTGTGCAAAGTCCCCAGGATATGGTTTATTACTTCTCTACTAAATATTTCCCTGCTCATAAGAAACAAGCTGCTTTGAGGAATATATATAATTTTGTGCAAATTGAAGAGGAGAGTCTCCCACAAGCTTGGGGGAGGCTTCTCAAGTTACTTAATGCTTTGCCTGATCATCCTCTTAAGAAACCTGAAACACTTGATATCTTTTATAATGGACTAACTGATGCTTCCAGAGATTACCTAGATAGTTGTGTTGGTTCTCTTTTCAGGGAAAGAACACCGGATGAAGCTGAAATTCTATTGAATAATATGTTGACAAATGAAAATAATTGGGCACCTCCTGAGCCAACTCCCGAGCCAGCTCCTGAGCCAATTACTGAGCCTATTCCTAAACCAACTCCGAAGAAGAGAGGTGTTCTATTTCTCAGTCCCGAAGATATGCAAGAGGCAAAGAAATCTATGAAAGAAAAAGGTATTAAAGCTGAAGATGTTAAGAATTTACCTCCTATTGAAGAAATACATGGTCTTAATTTACCGCCTGCTGAAGAAGTATATGATCTCAATTACTTATTTAATGAAGAACCTCCCGACATCCCGACACAGGTAGTAAAGGTAAATTCTCTCTATAGATATGATAAAACTAAAGTCCCTCCTACTAAAATTGCTAGTCAGTGCTTGGATGAGTTTGATGACTTTATGTTTAAGCAAGATGACTTTAATGCTTATTTTGGTAGACAATTAAAATAGACTACCTTTATGATTAAATGCTTGAGTGATTATATGGCTAATATTAGAGGTGAACTTAAACTTGTTAGCAAACATGCTTCTATGGTTACCACTCAAGTAGAACAAGTACTTAAAGCTCAGAAAGAAGTGCTTAATGAAATGAATAGTAAGAAAAATGATTATGCTGTTAGAGTGGCTACTAGAACTGGTAGAATGACTCAGGAACCTTTGTATCCTGAAGGCCACCCTAAGAGAATCGAGCAAGATTCTCAGAGAAATAATATTGATATGCCTAGTTCTTCTAAAAGGAAGAAAAAGAAAAATGATAGAACTGTGCAAACTTCTAGTGAACCTATTGCTGAACCACCTGATAATCCAAATGATATCTCTATGTCTGATGCTGAAACACAATCTGGTAATGAACATGAACCTGGTAAAAATGTTAATGATGATGTTCATGATGATGCTCAACCTAGTAATGATAATGATGTAGAATTTGAACCTTCTGTTGATCTTGATAACCCACAATCAAAGAATCAACGTTATGATAAAAGAGACTTTGTTGCTAGGAAACACGGTAAAGAAAGAGAACCATGGGTTCAGAAACCCATGCCTTTTCCTTCCAAACCATCCAAGAAAAAGGATGATGAGGATTTTGAGCGCTTTGCTGAAATGATTAGACCTATCTTTTTGCGTATGCGATTAACTGATGTGCTCAAAACAAATCCTTATGCTAAATATATGAAAGATATTGTTACAAATAAAAGAAAGATACCGGAAGCTAAAATTTCCACCATGCTTGCTAATTATACTTTTAAGGGTGGAATACCAAAGAAACTTGGAGATCCAGGAGTACCTACTATACCATGCTCCATTAAAAGAAATTATGTTAAAACAGCTTTATGTGATCTTGGAGCCGGTGTTAGTGTTATGCCTCTCTCTTTATATCATAGACTTGACTTGAATAAGTTGACACCTACTAAAATATCTTTGCAAATGGCTAATAAATCAACTGCTATACCTGTCGGTATTTGTGAGGATGTGCCTGTTGTGGTTGCAAACGTTACTATTCTAACGAACTTTGTTATTCTTGATATTCCCGAGGATGATAGTATGTCTATTATTCTTGGAAGACCTTTCCTTAATACTACAGGGGCTGTTATTGATTGCAACAAAGGCAATGTCACTTTTCATGTTAATGGTAATGAGCATACAGTACACTTTCCGAGGAAACAACCTCAAGTTTATAGTATCAACTCTATTGGAAAAATTCCATCGATTATATTTGGAGGTTTTGAATTTCCCCTCCCTACTGTCAAGAAGAAATATGATATACTTATTATTGGGGATGTCCATATCCCAGTGATACGAAATTTCTCAGGTTCCATGACTATCAGAATGAGTTTGTTAACAAGACTTGATCAACCTTGTTAGTGGATTCTATTTGATGAGCATGAGATGGATGAAACTAGAAGCACAACCTTCTGTACCCTCTTTATATTTTCTGATACTTAGTAGAAATAAAGTAAAATAGTATTTTCTGTTTGTTTCCTGATTTATCCGTGCAATATAAAAATATCCCGAAAATAAAAGTCCTCAGAATGCCATGCCAGAAAGCGATACCTGTTGATGTCGTATTTGTCAAATGAACGAACCTTAAAGTCAAAACCATTAGCGACTTGTCTCAGTTCAGCGTCCATAAACTCTGAATTAGCCTACAAGGTTAATACGAAAGGGATTGTTGCATTAGCCACAAATTAGACGAAGAAATGAAATGGTCTAATGGAAATTACTGTTTGTTTGAACCAAGAGATGAAACCGGGATAGCCACCTCCATACTTTGCTAGAAGCTCATACTCTTCGACGGAATCATTTTGGATCGCTGCTCCATAAGAGAATTTGGCGACGTATCGACTGTATCAAATTTATCTGGGAATAAGAGCAGTTCAAAGGAATCAGAAGTTGCAAAACAATGTACTGAGAACTTACTCGATGTACGGCCACACTTCTGTTAGGTTGTTGAAGATATACAACAAAATGGTCTGCCATCCTTCGACATCCAACGTTATGGAATTAGAAGCACTGGCTGGTGCGAGATCCCCTTTGAATAGGCTGAGGTTGGATCCACCCTTTTTAGGGTCGCCAGCATTGTACCGAGGCTTCGGATTATGCAAATGATGATTTTTGGCTTCGTAGTGTGTTGTCATGAAGTTTTCCGCCTCCTCAGTAATGAATGCCTCGGCCATCGATGCTTCAATTCTACGTTTATTTTTACATTTTGCTCAAAGCGTCTTCTGCATCCTCTCAGTTGCGTAGCACCAACAATTTTGCATGGTCCCCCCCCCCAATCTTGCCTTGGTTGGGAGATGCAAAATCAAGTGTTGCATTGGATTAAAGAAGCCTGGTGGAAATATCTTCTCTAACTTGTAGATTAACTCCGGCACCAACTCTTCCATTTCTTCTACCAGGTCAGGCGATAGTTCTTTCGCACAAAGAACACGTAAAAAATAACTCAACTCTGCCAGTACTAGCCATTCATCCTCAGGGATGAAGCCTCGCAACATCACCGGCATTACCCGCTCAATCCACATGTGCCAATCATGACTCTTGAGACCAAATATCTTCAATTTTTCAAGACTCACACCCCTCTTTAGATTCACTGCATACCCATCGGGGAACATCAACTGCTTTTGCACCCACAAGATAATTTCCCTCATAGCTGGCCTTCCAAGATTGAACCATGTAGGTGTTGTTCTAGGGAAAAGAGTTGATAAGAAATTAAATGTTATCCAGTATGCTAGTAAAACTCTTCACACTACCCAGAGAAATTATGCTGCCACTGAAAAAGAATTCTTAGCAGTTGTATTTGCATGTGATAAGTTCAGACCTTATATTGTTGATTCTAAAGTAACTATCCACACTAATCATGTTGTTATTAAATATCTTATGGAAAAGAAATATGCTAAACCTAGACTTATTAGATGGGTTCTCTTGCTACAAGAATTTGATTTGCATATTATTGATAGAAAGGGAGCTGAGAACCCCGTTGCAGACAACTTGTCTAGGTTAGAGAATGTTCTTGATGACCCACTACCTATTGATGATAGCTTTCCTGATGAACAATTAGTTGTCATAAATGTTTCTCGTACTGCTCCATTGTATGCTGATTATGCTAATTACATTATTGCTAAATTATACCACCTAGTTTCACATACCAACAAAAGAAAAAGTTCTTTTATGATTTAAGACATTACTTCTGGGATGACCCACACCTTTATAAAGAAGGAGTAGATGGTGTTATTAGACGTTGTGTACCTGAGCATGAACAGGAACAGATCCTACGCAAGTGTCACTCCGAAGCATATGGAGGACACCACGCTGGATATAGAACTGCACATAAGGTCTTGCAATCCAGTTTTTATTGGCCTACTCTCTTCAAAGATGCTTGTAAGTTTGTCTTGTCTTGTGATGAATATCAGAGAATTGGTAATATTAGTAGACGTCAAGAAATGCCTATGAACTATTCTCTTGTTATTGAACCATTTGATGTTTGGGGCTTTGATTATATGGGACCTTTTCCTGCCTCTAATGGATATACACATATTTTAGTTGTTGTTGATTACGTTACTAAGTGGGTAGAAGCTATTCCAACTAGTAGTGTTGATCATAACACCTCTATTAAGATGCTTAAAGAAGTTATTTTTCCAAGGTTTGGAGTCCCTAGATACTTAATGACTGATGGTGGTTCACATTTTATTCATGGTGCTTTTCGTAAAATGCTTGCTAAGTACGATGTTAATCATAGAATTGCATCTCCTTATCACCCGCGGTCTAGTGGTCAAGTAGAGTTGAGTAACAGAGAGCTCAAATTAATTTTGCAAAAGACTGTTAATAGATCTAGAAAGAATTGGTCCAAGAAACTTGATGATGCACTATGGGCCTATAGAACTACATATAAGAATCCTATGGGCATGTCTCCATATAAAATGGTTTATGGAAAAGCATGTCACTTACCTCTCAAACTAGAACATAAGGCATATTGGGCCATTAAAGAGCTCAATTATGATTTCAAACTTGCTGGTGAGAAGAGGTTATTTGACATTAGCTCACTTGATGAATGGAGAACCCAAGCATATGAGAATGCCAAGCTGTTTAAAGAGAAAGTTAAAAGATGGCATGACAAAAGGATACAAAAGCGTGAGTTTAATGTAGGTGATTATGTGTTGCTATTCAACTCTCATTTAAGATTTTTTGCAGGAAAACTTCTCTCTAAATGGGAAGGCCCTTACGTTATCGAGGAGGTCTATCGTTCCGGTGCCATAAAAATCAACAACTTTGAAGGCACAAATCCGAAGGTGGTGAACGATCAAAGAATCATACATTATATCTCACGTAATCCTATAAATGTTGAAACTAATATTATTGAAACCGTAACCCCAGAGGAATACATAGAGGACACTTTCCAGAATGTTTCAGACTCCGAAAAGGAATAGGTATGTAGTACGGTAAGTAAACCGACTCCAAAACAGTTCTAATAGCAATTTTTCTCCGTTTTGGAATATTTAAGAATTTAGGAAAATAAGAAGTAGTCCAAGAAGGACACGAGGCCTCCACAAGGGTGGAGGGCGCACCCACCCATATTGGGCGCCCCCCTGCCTCATGGTCACCTCGTGTGCTCTCCGGACTCCATTTTCTTGCACGATACTTTTTTTGGTCGATCAAAATTCATTGTCTAATCTCCCGAAGGTTTTGACCACTGTATCACGCAAAAATCTTCTGTCTTTGTTTCTAGTTGTTTCTGCCGCAGATTAGGGCAACATGTCGTCCCAGGATTCAGAAGGAGAAAGCTATGTGGCTGATTACCTTGCAGACCCTAAGGTCTACGAGGACTTGGAGCATTGTGGCTGGACCACTTAGGAAGAAGAAGACTACGAGCCTAAGGGAAAGGAGGAGACGAGCTCAGATGAAGATGAAGTCCCGTTACCTCAACCTGGGGACATGCATGTGGAGTTTAAAAAGTCAAGGCTCCCTGATAGGGCGAAGAAACCCAAGATTGAGTTTATCCCTTTTCGTCTCTTGCAGGAAAACAAACAAGAACTATGCAAAAGGATATTAAGCCTTGAGCAGGAGATCGATGATTTGAGGGAGCAAAATTCCATTCTCAAGTGCAAATTAAAGAAGAAGCCTACATCATCAACAACTCCATTATCACCACCTTCTTCACCAGCAAAGGAGATATAATCACATGGGTATGGGCACTCCCCTTGGCAACTGCCAAGCTTGGCGGAGGTGCCTCGGTATCGTATCACCATCACACTCCTATCTTTATCGTTTTTCTTAGTTCGATCCTTTTGGTAATATCTTGATCTAGTAGAATAAAGTTTTGGTATGAATTAGTTTTGAGTTTTGCTTTGTGATCCCTCTATGTAATCGAGTCCATGAGCTATATATAATAAAGATTAGTGTTAAGTCAAGGGCTTTGCTATCCTGCTATGATCTTGAGAAAATAGAAAGAATAAAAATAAATAAAAGAGTTCATATTGATCTTATGGATAGTAATGACTTCACACATAAAGAGTATGAGGCTTAAAAGTTGTTGAGAGTTGGCAAACATAGTTTTGTTCATCGTTGCAATTAATAGGAAGTAATAAAGAAAGATAGGTTTCACATATAAATATACTATCTTGGACAACTTTTATGATTGTGAGCACTCATTAAAGTATGACATGCTAAAGAGTTGATGTTGGACAAGGAAGACAACTTAATGGATTATGTTTTCTCACATCTTAGTTAAAGTATATTGTCATGGATCGTCCAACATGTTGAGCTTGCCTTTCCCCCTCATGCTAGCCAAACTCCTTGCACCAAGTAGAGATACTACTTGTGCTTCCAAATATCCTTAAACCCAGTTCTGCCATGAGAGTCCACCATACCTACCTATGGATTGAGTAAGATCCTTCAAGTAAGTTGTCATGTTGCAAGCAATAAAAAATGCTCTCTAGATATGTATGACTTATTAGTGTGGAGAAAATAAACTTTATACGATCGTGTGATATGGAAGTAATAAAAGCGACGGACTACATAGTAAAGGTTCATATCACAAGCGGCAATATAAACTGACGTTCTTTTGCATTAAGATTTTGTGCATCCAACCCTAAAAGCACATGACAACCTCTGCTTCCCTCTGCGAAGGGCCTATCTTTTACTTTATGCAAGAGTCAAGGTGATCTTCACCTTTCCCTTTTTATTTTATCCTTTGGCAAGCACCTCATGTTGGAAAGATCTTGATATATATATCCAATTGGATGCAAGTTAGAATGAACTATTATTGTTGACATTACCCTTGAGGTAAAATGTTGGGAGGCAACACTATAAGCCCCTATCTTTCTCTGTGTCCTATTAAAACTCCATAACCATAAGTATTGCGTGAGTGTTAGCAATTGTAGAAGACTAAATGATAGTTGAGTATGTGGACTTGCTGAAAAGCTCTATTCTTGACTCTTTCTGATGTTATGATAAATTGCAATTACTTCAATGAATGAGATTATAGTTTGTTAGTTCCCAATGAAGTTTCTGATTCATACTTGACATTGTGAATAGATTGCTACTTGAGCATAAGAAATCATATGACAATATATATATGTTGCTGTTATAAAAATGATCATGATGCCCTCATGTCCGTATTTTATTTTTATCGACAGCTCTATCTCTAAACATGTGGACATATTTTTCGATATCGGCTTCCGCTTGAGGACAAGCGAGGTCTAAGCTTGGGGGAGTTGATACGTCCATTTTGCATCATGCTTTTATATCGATATCTATTGCATTATGGGCTGTTATTACACGTTATGTCACAATACTTATGGCTATTCTCTCTTATTTTACAAGGTTTAACATGAAGAGGGAGAATGCCGGCAGCTGGGATTCTGGGCTGGAAAAGGAGCAAATATTGGAAACCTATTCTGCACACCTCCAAAAGTCCTGAAACTCCACGAAAGTCATTTTTGGAATTAATAAGAATTATTGAGCGAGAGAAGTACTAGAGGGGGTCCACACCCTGGCCACAAGGGTGGGGGCGCACCCACCCCTACTGGGTGCGCCCCCTGCCTCGTGGGCCCCTGGTGGCCCTCCGGTGCCCATCTTCTGCTATATGAAGTCTTTTACCCTGGAAAAAATCATAAGCAAGCTTACAGGATGAAACTCCGCCGCCACGAGGTGGAACCTTGGTGGAACCTTGGTGGAACCAATCTAGGGCTCCGGCGGAGCTGTTCTACCGGGGAAACTTCCTTCCGGGAGGGGGAAACCATCACCATCGTCATCACCAACGATCCTCTCATTGGGAGGGGGTCAATCTCCATCAACATCTTTACCAGCACCATATCCTCTCAAACCCTAGTTCATATCTTGTATCAAATCATTGTACCAAAACCTCAGATTGGTACCTGTGGGTTGCTAGTAGTGTTCATTACTCCTTGTAGTTGATGCTAGTTGGTTTATTTAGTGGAAGATCATATGTTCAGATCTTTCATGCATATTAATACCACTCTGATCATGAACATGAATATGCTTTGTGAGTAGTTATGTTTGTTCCTAAGGACATGGGTGAAGTCTTGCTATTAGTAGTCATGTGAATTTGGTATTCGTTCGATATTTTGATGAGATGTATGTTGTCTCTCCTCTAGTGGTGTTATGTGAACGTAGACTACATGACACTTCACCATTATTTGGGCCTAGAGGAAGGCATTGGTAAGTAATAAGTAGATGATGGGTTGCTAGAGTGACAGAAGCTTAAACCCTAGTTTACACGTTCCTTCATAAGGGGCTGATTTGGATCCACTTGTTTCATGCTATGGTTAGGTTTACCTTAATACTTCTTTTGTATTTGCGGATGCTTGCAATAGGGGTTAATCATAAGTGGGATGCTTTTCCAAGAAAGGGTAGTACCCTAGCATCAGTCCACCCACATATCAAATTATCAAAGTAACGAACGTGAATCATATGAGCGTGATGAAAACTAGCTTGATGATGATTCCCATGTGTCCTCGGGAGCACTTTTCTCATTATAAGAATTTGTCCAGGCTTGTCCTTTGCTACAAAAAGGATTGGGTGTAACACCCACAATGCGGCTATATCTCCCACATGTCGAGGCACAACTTGGAGGCATAACTGCATTGTGGTTTTGTCGCACGAAGGGTCATCTTCACACAATCCCATGTAATGAACAAGAAAGGGATAAAGAGTTGTCTTACAATCGCCACTTCACACAAGTACTTAAATAAATCATACATCATTCAGAGTACACACATAGGTCAGACTACGGAACCAAAAGAAAAGAAGACAACCCCAAATGCTAGATCCCCGATCGTCCCAATTGGGCTCCACTACTGATCATCAGGAAATGAAACATAGTAACGACCAAGGTCCTCTTCGAACTCCCGCTTGAGTTCGGTAGAATCGCCTGCACTGGTATCATCGGCACCTGCAACTATTTGTAGTATCTTGTGAGTCACGAGGACTCAACAATCTCAAAACCCGTGAGATCAAGACTATTTAAGCTTATGGGTAGGAAGTGGTAATGAGGTGGGGTTGCAGCAAGCACTAAGAAAATATGGTAGCTAACATATGCAAATAAGAGCGAGAAGAGAAGCAACGGAACGGTCGAGAAGCTAGAAGTGATCAAGAAGTGATCCTGAAACTACTAACGCACAATCATAACACAAAGACCGTGTTCACTTCCCGGACTCCGCCGAAAAGAGACCATCATGGCTACACACGCGGTTGATGCGTTTTAATTAAGTCAAGTGTCAAGTTCTCTACAACCGGATATTAACAAATTCTCATCTGCCACATAACCGCGGGCACGGCTCTCGAAAGTTTATACCCTGCAGGGGTGTCCCAACTTAGCCCATCACAAGCTCTCACGATCAGCGAAGGATATTCCTCCTCCTAGGAAGACCTGGTCAGTCTCGGAATCCCGGTTACAAGACATTTTGACAATGGTAAAACAAGACCAAGAAGACCGCCCGATGTGCCAACAAATCCCGATAGGAGTCGCACGTATCTCGTTCTCAGGGCACACCGGATGGGCAAGACGTCGGGCCCGCGAAACACTGGCCCGGGGGGGTTAAAATAAAGATGACCCTCGGGCTCGCGAAAACCCAAGGGAAAGTTAGTAGGTTGTTAGGAAAATGAAAAAACAATGTTGGGCCTTGCTGGAGGAGTTTTATTCAAAGTGAACTGTCAAGGGGTTCCCATAAACCCGACCAAGTGAGGAACGCAAAATCAAGGAACATAACACCGGTCTGATGGAAACTAAGGCAGCAAGAGTGGAACAAAACAACAGGCATAAGGCCGAGCCTTCCACCCTTTACCAAGTATATAGATGCATTAATTAAAATCAGAGATATTGTGATATCCCAACATAATCATGTTTCAACATGGAGCAATCTTCAACTTCACCTACAACTAACAACGCTATAAGAGGGGCTGAGCAAAAGCGGTAACTTAGCCACACAACGGTTTGCTAGGAAGGTGGGTTAGAGGCTTGACATGGCAATATGGGAGGCATGGTAAACAAGTGATAGGTAGCGCAACATAGCGATAGAATGAAGCAACTAGCAAGCAAAGATAGAAGTGATATCGAGGGTAATGGTCATCTTGCCTGAAATCCCGCAAGGAAGAAGAACGAGTCCATGAAGAAGACAAACGGACGTAGTCGACAAATCCTCACAACTCCGGAACAAAACCGAAGCTAACGAGAGAAGCAAACCGGAAAGAAGCAAACATCATGGTAAACACACAAGCATACACATGGCATGATGCACGAACAAGTATGATGCATGTATGGTTTAATGAGGCATGGCATGGCAAAGTGCAACAAATAATAGTACAAGTTAAGTGGAGCTCAATATGCAATGAGTTGCATATTGACGAAACACCACATTCGAGTTATTTAGTTCGCTCTCGTTTAGGTACTCAACAATATTAAATGTTGTTAAACATGGCAAGAGGTGAAACAAAAGTAAACTAACTATTTAGGCTAGTTTAAATGAGGCCGGAAACAACAAACAACAATTCCGAAAAATCCTCATGTCCACATTTCGAATATGGTACTGTTCTGCCTAAAACCATATTTTAATGTTGTTAAACAGTAAAACAAAGTGCACCAAGTTAATCTATGCATTTTTCCACCCCATTTACATATAAAGTTTGTTAGATTCGGAGCTACGGTTAAATAGTTATGAAATAAATCATTTTAGCATGGCATTTAAGCAAATAAACACAAACAACATTTTAAACATTTCAAACATGGATGAAAATTGAATATTATGAAACTAGATGAAATTCTAAGCACTTTTCATATATAAATTATTTACATATGATGCATGATTTGTGGGTTGTTAAATGCATGAACATGAGGGACTTTTCTGCAAAACAGTAAATCCTGGGATAATTGCTAAATTCGCAGAACAGGAAAAAACGTGCACTCGGCTGAAATTGCTGGGTGTGGGTGGGGGCTCACCATGGGCTCTTGGCCAGGTTGGTGTTGGGTTGGCCTGCTGGCGCAGGACGCAGGCTGCTTTGCTGGTTGGATCGAACGAGGGGAGGGGATGCGGTCAACGCTCGAATGACTCGAGGCAGAGGCAGGGGCGTCCTCCTCCTACTCGATGCAGAAGCAGAGATAGAAGGCGCAGCGGCGCAGAAGCTTGGCGGACGGAGGCGAGAGGCGTTGGGCATTAGGAGGCGGCCGGAGGAAGCGGATCTGGGCGGCGAGGTAGCAGGCCGGCGGCGACGGCTGCTGCCGAAGGGGATCGAGGCGGCGTGGTGCGGATCCGGGTGCAGAAGTGGTGGAGGCAGCTGACGAACTCCATGGCGGGCCGGTTCCCACATGCGAAGACGGCGCGGGGATTAGAGGGAGAGAACCAGGGGAAACGGGGTGAGGAGGAGGAGAGGCACGGCCCTGGGTCCTGGCGTCCATGGCAGAGGAGCTTCTGTGGGCGTTCGGGGCGGAGTTGGTGGCATGCAAGGAGGCAGTTGAGGCTGGGCACGGTGACGAGGTGGATCGAGGGAGGCAAGGGACCTACTGTGGATGAGCTCCGTTTCGAGGAGCTCCTGCTCAGGCACGAGCGTGGAGACGCAGGGCTGCGGCCAGAGGAGGTTGGTCGGGCATGGAAATGGAGGCGGTGGTTGGATTGGGTGGAGATGGATCGATGGGATGGATGGGACGGCGAGGTCGGGCGCTGCTCTGTTGGTGGATGGCTGAAAGCGAGGTGGATGCGAGCTGTGGTTGGTCGGCGGTGCAAAACAAGGGGCTTGGTCGGAGAGAATTTGGATCGGGAGGAGATCCCGAGGTGGGAGGTGGAGTGTGGCGGCGGCAATTGGATAGGGGAGGAATGGACGGGATAGCCTAGGGTTAGACTGATTTATATAGTAAGGGATTAGTTTAGGGGCTAAACGGACCCTTCGATCAAAATCGAGCGGTTGAGAATAAATGGGTTAGGGAGTCCAAATAAAAATCGAAGATCCTTTAGGGATGTTTGGAGATGATCCGGACACAATGGTGACAACTGCCCGGGTCGGGTCCAGGGGATTTCGGACGCGGGCGAGGGGTCGATAAACTGAGAAAAGAGGGGTTAGGTGGATTGACAAGAGGGAATCAAAACCCGATTGGACTCGGAGCGGTCAATGAAGGTTAGGGGCAACGCGACAACTACGAACGGATGCAAGCTTTATGAAAACATGCAGATGCAATGCGCATGATGCTATGAGATGAGATGCATGACATGAACAAAATGCAAAACAAAAGACAAAAACCTAACCACGAAGGAAATATTACAACACATAGCCGGAAATGGCAAGAGTTGGAGTTACAATTATGGAAAGTTACATCCGGGGCGTTACAACACTCCACCACTACAAGAGGATCTCATCCCAAGATCTAGGATGGCACCGGAGAGAAACGAAAGAGGAAGAGAGGAGGTAAAACTAAGTTGCTTCTTTGACGAATGAGTGAAACCAAAGAACCTTGAGAGGTTGAAAAGTTGAAAGAGAGAACACAACGGAGTTGAACACAATTGAGAGCACTGCGGTAGAGAATTGAAAGAAGGAACACCATGTGAACCTTGGAGGCTGCAAAGCTATGAATAACGAGTACAATGGACAAGAAGGAATTGGAACCACTCTTGTTGAAACGAGATAAACAAGGAACAAGGAAGATCAAATTCGGACAACCCTCCGGTTGAAAAGAGATGCAAGACTTGATAAGATGAAAAGAACTTGAAGAGATGACATAACACTTCGGTTAAATGGATAAGCACGAAAAGAACACGATCCTCACAATTCGAGATGATGAGTGAAAAGAGCAACATGACAATGCCTCCATAAGAAAGAATAAAAGTAGATCATTGGAATAACAGAATGAAGAAGAAAATGCCAACTTCTGACACAAATGAGCTTGGAAAGCACCCTTCCAAGAAGGTTACAACGGGGTTGTTGGAAAAACCAACAACAAAACGAATAAGCTTGTAGTGGGCTTATGGAAAATTTCTCAAATTTTAGGTGATATTTTGCCACTACGAAAACAAATAATATAATTGATAACACCAACTAGATGAAAAACTTCTTCCACCAAGACGATAGAGAGATAACTTGGATCATTGATAAGCACCACAATTAGCAACATTCCTTAGGGCAGGCTTTAGGTGAAATATGACACAAGATAACTCCAACAAAGAGATTGATGGATTTAAAATACCTCATTCCTGAAAACATGTGAATCACGAAACATGAATGGAAATTGTCAAGAATGATATAACACCATCTCAAAAGATAAGGTAGAAAGAATTGCATTTCGGAATGCAAAAAGAAGAATACTTGAACTCTTCAGAAAAAACATGTGTTGGGCACCATGTTTAATTTTGAGTATAGCTTGGCGGATCATCACCTCGAGAGAAATCTTGAAGAAAAAATGAAGAATGAAAGGAATCCTTGCTGAACCACCATGTAGAGCCTCCATGAAGAACTCCGGTAATAAAAGGATGATAAAAAGAAAGAGAAGTTGAAAACACAGGGTGAAGCCTTGCGATAATTAGATGGAGCTTCGCGACGAGATAATGCGGAAAACCTGGAACTCCGGAAAAGAAAAGATGAAGCATCTCGAACCGAGAAAAATGACATGATGAACAACTCTGGAAAGAAGAAACTAGATTACTTGGATGAAACAATAATAAGAATTACGTTATGCCTATCCTTCACCAATTTAAATTGATGACAAGCAACGGATTTGGCATACTACTTATTCTCGTAGAAAGGATTAAGAGAGATATAGCGTAAACTTGAGAAGGTATTGATGGAACCACCGGTGGAATTTGGAAACAATGAATGAATTGATATGATAACGAAGGAAGTGAAATCTTGAACGAACCACCATAATAATTGAAAATGAGAGTAGCAAAGGCACAATTCACCGGGAAGAATTGGAAAACGAATGAATATACTTGAGGGGATTTATATACATGAGAACGAAGAGATCATGAGCTGACTAAAGAGTATACTTGAACGATCCACCGGTAAGATTTGGAGAATGATAGCTACACGCTGAGAATGAATAATTATGACATGATGGCCTTCGGAGGAAAGAAATGGAAACAACTCATGAAATGCTCCGGATGGTAAGAAAAGAATTGTCACAATCAAAAACAATTATGAGGATGGCATGAAGCTAGAACCATGAATCTTCAAGAGAATGGACCAAGATTTTAGGAGAAATCTCTTCCTCAGTCTTCTGTGTTGAGAAAGACGATGAGAAACACCACCATGAGTTGTTGAGATACTCTGGGAGAATGAAAAACAAAGAGGTTGAGCCAACAATGAAAAATAATTTGAAATCGATCTTGGAAAACATCTGACTGATGAGATTCATTCTTACGTCAAACTTCGAAATGAATTTGAGAATCGCTCCTGATAATTAGAAGAGTCAGGTAAGATCCTGGGAAAAGACCTGTGGGTTAGGGCCCACTCAAAAGAAAACACCGTTGGAAATGATTTTAAAGAGAGATTGCACCGGTTGAATTAAATGGCTTGAATGAGATAACAATCTCCAAATAGCTTGAACGGATTAAGAATGGAAACACAAATCTTCTGAGATATCTTCAACACTCTGAAACAAATGAATAACAAGAGGTGAGTGATTGAGAGGTGCACCGGCATGGGAAACATTTGAAACGAGGAAAGGATATGATCGACAAAGCTTGAATTGAATCCACCGGAGAAGAAAAGAGAATGCAGAATAATAAACTTGAAGCTCCATTAGTATCTTCCTGAGAATCACCGGATAAGAACATTGACGGAAAAGAGTGGAGAGACTTCCCATCAATAAAAGGATACTTGATTAATAAATCTGAGTCCTTGAAGTTGAGGGTGGGAGGGCAGGAAAACAAAGACAACTTGGGACGGATGGAACAAACACCATTGAGAAAACTTAGAATTGATCTCGCAAGTGTTGAAATGATCGGATCCACTTGAAGAGAAGCATGCCGGTTGGAAAAGAATTAACATGATGACCTCGATGATCAAGAAGGATTAGTATTCACATAGCAATATGAGAACACCGTTTAGGGAAGGTATGGATCAACACTTGACATCGAAGCAACTCTAATACCACAAATAAAACAAAACAAAGGATTTGGCTTGAAGAATAAGCCGGAACAAATACATATGATAGAGATTTACCCAATCCCATATCATGCATTTGTCGGAAAGATATTCTAGAAGCTACTTGAATTCCCACCTATAAAACTCCCGAAACTTTCTGGTTATGCAATCTGGTGTTGGGGATACAGGGGAAGCAATATATCTCACCCAAACTAACAATACCTACATCGAAGCTGTATCCATCCATCAACACATAACCAAGAAACCTTCCGAAATCGTGTACCTTAACCTTCGGAAAGCATCCGTTATACGAGCTATGGCAATACTCCAGAACTCCCACCCCAGTAATGGGTGGCGTCGAGGTTATCTTACCACTAACTGCATAAAAGAGATTTTCTATGTCGGCGAAACTCAGGTATTCTAGAACCACAACGATAAAATTGTGACGACAACACCTTGGAGCTTAACTCCCCGGGACACTGCCACAACCCCTAAATGTCAGGAGGCACCAAGAACAATGTTCTCGTCACAAAACTATCGGAATGATTCCAAGATACCCGCGTGATCCTAAAAAAATCATGAAAATTGAGGAGAGGAAAGACAAAACATCTACATCAGGAGACCTCACCAGAGCAACGAAGGGGCTGAGGAGTAAAAAGAATCCTACTCTCCGATATATATAATCCTAAGACTCAAAACATTTTTGTTCTAGACTCAACAACGTTAGCGATTCGATCAAGCAGGGGGCTCCTAAGTCGGGGATGGCTCTAATTACCAACTTGTAACACCCACGGTGCGGCTATATCTCCCACGTGTCGAGGCATGACTTGGAGGCATAACCGCATTGTGGTTTTGTCGCAAGAAGGGTCATCTTCACACAATCCCATGTAATGAACAAGAAAGGGATAAAGAGTTGGCTTACAATCGCCACTTCACAGAAGTACTTAAATAAATCATACATCATTCAGAGTACATGCTACGTCTTGAGCTTGCGTTGGTTTTCCTTGAAGAGGAAAGGGTGATGCAGCACAGTAGTGTAAGTATTTCCCTCAGTTTTTGAGAACCCAGGTATCAATCCAGTAGGAGGCTTCTCAACAAGCCCCATGATCCTACACAAACAAACAAAGAACTCGCAACCAACGCGACAAAGGGGTTGTCAATCCCTTCACGGCCACTTGTGAAAGTGAGATTTGATAGAGATAATATGATAAGATAAATATATTTTTGGTATTTTATAATATAGATGCAGAAAATAAAGATGCAAATAAAAGTAGATTGGAAGCAAATATGATAAGAGATAGACCCGGGGCCATAGGTTTCACTAGTGGCTTCTCTCAAGAGCATAAGTATTACGGTGGGTGAACAAATGACTGTCGAGCAATTGATAGAAAAGCGAAAAATTATGACGTTATCTAGGCATGATCATGTATATAGGCATCACGTCCGCAACAAGTGGACCGACTCCTGCCTGCATCTACTACTATTACTCCACACATCGACCGCTATCCAGCATGCATCTAGAGTATTAAGTTCATAAGAACAGAGTAATGCATTAAGCAAGATTACATGATGTAGAGGGATAAACTCAAGCAATATGATATAAACCCCATCTTTTTATCCTCGATGGCAACAATACAATACGTGTCTTGCAACCCTTTCTGTCACTGGGTAAGAACACCGCAAGATTGAACCCAAAGCTAAGCACTTCTCCCATGGCAAGAAAGATCAATCCAGTAGGCCAAACCAAACCGATAATTCGAAGAGACTTGCAAAGATAACTCAATCATATAAAAGAATTCAGAGAAGATTCAATTATTATCCATAGATAAATCTGATCATAAACCCACAATTCATCGGATCTCGACAAACACACCGCAAAAAGAGATTACACTGAATAGATCTCCACAAGAGAGGGGGAGAACATTGTATTGAGATCCAAAAAGAGAGAAGAAGCCAACTAGCTAATAACTATGGACCCGAAGGTCTGTGGTAAACTACTCACAACTCATCGGAAGGGCTATGGTGTTGATGTAGAAGCCCTCCGTGGTGGATCCCCCCTCCGGCAGAACACCGGCGATGGCTCCAAGATGGGATCTCGCGGATACATAAGGTTACGGTGGTGGAAATTGTGTTTCGGTTGCTCCCTGTATGTTTTCGGGGTACGTAGGCTTATATAGGAGGAATAAGTACGTCGGTGGACGCCCGAGGGGCCCACGAGACAGGGGGGCATGCCCTATAGGGCGGGCGCCCTACCCTCTCATGGAAGCTTTGGCTGCTTCTGGACTTGCACTCCAAGTCCTCTGGATCACGTTCATTCCAAAAATCACGCTCCCGAAGGTTTCATTCCATTTGGACTCCATTTGATATTCATTTTCTTCAAAATACTAAAATAGGCAAAAAAACAGCAATACGGGTTGGGCCTCCGGTTAGTAGGTTAGTCCCAAAAATGATATAAATGTGTAAAATAAAGCACATAAACATCCAAAATAGGTAATATAATAGCATGGAACAATCAAAAATTATAGATACGTTGGAGACGTATCAAGCATCCCCAAGCTTAATTCCTGCTCGTCCTTGAGTAGGTAAATGATAAAAAAGAAATTTTTTATGTGGAATGCTACTAGCATAATTCTTAATGTAATTTTCTTTATTGTGGCATGAATGTTCAGATCCAAATGATTCAAGATAAAAGCTTATAAAACATAAAAAAAATAATGCTTCAAAGCATACTAACAAATAATCATGTCCTATCAAAATAGCATAGCCAAAGAAAGCTTATCCCTACAATATCATATAGCTAGGCCATGCTTCATTTCCATTACACAAAATACTCCCATCATGTACAACCCCGATGACGAGCCGAGCAATTGGTTCATACTTTTTAACGCGCTTCAGCTTTTTTCAACTCTTACGCAATACATGAGCGCAAGCCATGGACATAGCACTATGGTGGTCTATTGTGGTGGTTGTAAGGACAAAAGGAGGGAGAAGATAGTCTCACATCGACTAGGTGTATTAACGGGCTATGGAGATGCCCATCAATAGATATCAATGTGAGTGAGTAGGGATTGCCATGCAACGGATGCAGTAGAGCTATAAATGTATGAAAGCTCAACAAAAGAAACTAAGTGGGTGTGCATCAAACTTGATTGCTCACGAAGACCTAGGGCACTTTGAGGAAGCCCATCGTTGGAATATACAAGCCAAGTTCTATAATGAAAATTTCCCACTAGTATATGAAAGTGACAACATAGGAGACTCTATCATGAAGATCATGGTGCTATTTTTTTTGAAGCACAAGTGTGGAAAAAGATATAGTAGCAATTGTCCCTTCTCTCTTTTTCTCTCATTTTTTTCTTTTCTCTTTTTTTTCTTTCTTTTCTTTTTTTTTCTTTTTCTTTTTTCTTTTTGGTGGGCTTCTTTGGCCTCTTTTTTTTATAAAGTCCGAAGTCTCATCCCGACTTGTGGGGGAATCATAGTCCTCATCATCCTTTCCTCACTGGGACAATGCTCTAATGGTGAAGATCATCAAACTTTTATTGATTTACAACTCAAAAATTACAACTCAAAGCTAGAACAAGATATGACTCTATATGAATGCCTCCGGCGGTGTACCGGGATATGCAATGAATCAAGAGCGACATGTATGAAAATTATGAAGGTGGCCTTGCCACAAATATGATGTCAACTACATGATCATGCAAAGAGCAATATGACAATGATGAAACGTGTCATAATAAAGGGAACGGTGGAAAGTTGCATGGCAATATATCTCAGAATGGCTATGGAAATGCCATAATAGGTAGATATGGTGGCTGTTTTGAGGAAGGTAAATAATGGTACATGATACCGGCGAAAGTTGCGCGGTAATAAGAAAAGCTAGCAAAGTGGAAGGATGAGTGTGCGTATATCCATGGACTCACATTAGTCATAAAGAACTCATATACTTATTGCAAAAATCTACTTAGACCTCTAAGCAAAGTACTACTACGCATGCCCCAAGAGGGATAGATTGGTAGGAAAAATCCATCGCTCGTCCCCGACTGCCACTCATAAGGAGGACAATCAAAAGAGCACCTCATGCAACAAATTTGTCACACAACTTTTACTATACGTGCACGCTACGAGACTTGCCAACTTCAACAAAAGTATTTCTCAATTTCATAATTATCCACTAGCATGACCCTTACATTACTACCTTTATATCTCAAAACAATTATCAAGCATCAAATTGCTCATAGCATCCAATTCACTTCCTATGATAGTTTTTATTATACCCAACTTGGATGCCTACCATTCTAGGACCAAATTATAACCATAGCAAATACCATGCTATTCTAAAAGACTCTCAAAAAGATATAAGTGAAGCATGAGAGACTAGCAATTTCTTCAAAATTAATCCACCGCCATGCTCTAAAAGATATAAGTGAAGCACATAGAGCAAAAACTATCAAGCTCAAAAAGATATATAAGTGAAGCACATAGAGTATTCTATCAAATCCTAATCAAATAGGCTTCTCCCAAAAGGTGTGTACAGCAAGGATGATTGTGGTAAACTAAAAAGAAAAGACTAATATAATACATGACGCTCCAAGCAAAACACATATCATGTGGCGAATAAAAATATAGCTCCAAGTAAAGTTACCAATGAACAAAGACGAAAGAGGGGGTGCCTTCCCGGGGCATCCCCAAGCTTAGGCTTTTGGATATCCTTGAATATCTTGGGGTGCCTTGGGCATCCCCAAGCTTAGGCTCTTGTCACTCCTTATTCCATAGTCCATAAAAGCTTTACCCAAAACTTGAAAACTTCACAACACAAAACTCAACAAGAAATCTTATAAGCTCCGTTAGTGAAAGAAAACAAAATCACCACATAAGTTACTGTAATGAACTCATTCTTTATTTATTTTGGTGTTAAACCTATTGTATTCTAAGTTCTCTATGGTTCATACCCTTACATACTAGCCATAGATGCATGAAAATAAGCAAACAACACACGAAAAACAGAATCTGTCAAAAACAGAACAGTCTGTAGCAATATGTAACTAACGCAAACTTCTGGAACTCTAAAAATCCTACCAAAATAGACGTACTAAACAATTTGTTTATTGAACATCATCAAAAAGAATCAACGCAAAAGCTCGTTCTTGTGATTTATTGAATTTTTTCTCGTGAGCGTGAAGTTTCTGTTTGTCAGCAGAATCAAATCAACTCATATCATAGGTTATCCTATAGGTTCTACTTGGCATAAACACTAAATAAAACATGAAAACACATCTAAACAGAAAGTATAAACAAAATTTATTACTAAACAGGAACAAAAACAAAAAACATAAAGGAAATCTGGTTGCCTCCCAACTAGCGCTGTCGTTTAACGCCCCTAGCTAGGCATAAAAGCGAAGATACATCTAAGTAGTGCCATCTTTGGCTCTTGGTTCATAAGTAGCACGCATGATAGATTCATAGGGTAATTTGACTTTCTTTCTTGGAAAGTGCTCCATGCCTTTATTTAATGGAAATTGGAATCTAATATTCCCTTCCTTCATATCAATAATCGCGTCAATCGTTCTAAGAAAAGGTCTACCAAGAATAATAGGGCAAGAAAGATTGCAATCTATATCAAGAACGATAAAATCAACGGGCACCAAATTTCTATTTGCAACAATTAGAACATCATTGATCCTTCCCATTGGCTTTTTAATGGTGTAATCCGCAAGGTGCAAATTTAAAGAGCAATCATCAAGATCATGGAAACCTAGAATATCACATAAAGTTTTCGGAATCGTGCAAACACTAGCACCCAAATCACACAAAGCAAAACACTCATGATATTTAATTTTAATCTTTATAGAGGTTCCCACTCATCATTAAGTTGTCTAGGTATAGAAACTTCCAAATTAAGTTTTTCATCAAAAGATTGCATCAAGGCATCAACGATATGTTCGGTAAAAGCTTTATTTTGACTATAAGCATGTGGAGAACTAACAATGGATTGCAACAAGGAAATACAACTTTCTAAAGAACAATTATCATAATCAAATTCCTTGAAATCCGAGATAGTGGGTTCAATGCTATTTAAATTCATGACCTCTCCAATCCCACTTTTACCAAATTTAGCATCAAGATCTAAAAATTCTGAATTCTTGGGACGCCTTCTAAATAAAGTTGACTCATCTCCAGTCCCATTATTTTCAAGATTCATATTACAAAATAAAGATCTAATAGGGGATGCATCAATAACTTTAAGATCTTCATCATTATTTTCTTCTAACTTTTCTGGTTTGGCAGCCATCTTATTGACTAAGGTGGCTTGCTTATCAGAAATTTGAGCTATAGCCTTCTCAAGCCGGATTATTTGAGAGTTCACGCCATAGAATTCTTTATTCATATCATCAAGCTCCTTATTCATAAGACCCAAAAAATCTCTTTGTTCTTTAAAGTCTTTTCTGAAAAATTATTATGCTCAAATTGCAAATTCATAAAGTTTCTAATATTTGACTCAATCTCTTCGAACCTCCTAAGAAGGAGGTCAGTGCTCTTAGGCAAAGCCATGAGGACAAGCAAGCACACATGCAAACATAAAACGACAAACGGAAAAGAGAGGAGATTGGGAAAGAGATGGAAAATAAAACGGCAAGGGTAAAGTGGGGGAGAGGAAAACGAGAGGCAAATGGCAAATAATGTAAATGCGAGGGAGATGAGTTTGTAATGGGTACTTGGTATGTCTTAACTTGAGCGAAGACCTCCCCGGCAACGGCGCCAGAAATCCTTCTTGCTACGTCTTGAGCTTGCGTTGGTTTTCCTTGAAGAGGAAAGGGTGATGTCGCACAGTAGCGTAAGTATTTCCCTCAGTTTTTGAGAACCAAGGTATCAATCCAGTAGGAGGCTTCTCAACAAGTCCCATGATCCTACACAAACAAAAAAAGAACTCGCAACCAACGCGACAAAGGGGTTGTCAATCTCTTCACAGCCACTTGCAAAAGTGAGATCTGACAGAGATAATATGATAAGATAAATATATTTTTGGTATTTTATAATATAGATGCAGAAAATAAAGATGCAAATAAAAGTAGATTGGAAGCAAATATGATAAGAGATAGACCCGGGGGCCATAGGTTTCACTAGTGGCTTCTCTCAAGAGCATAAGTATTACGGTGGGTGAACAAATTACTGTCGAGCAATTGATAGAAAAGCAAATAATTATGACGTTATCTAGGCACGATCATGTATATAGGCATCACGTCCGCAACAAGTAGACCGACTCCTGCCTGCATCTACTACTATTACTCCACACATCGACTGCTATCCAGCATGCATCTAGAGTATTAAGTTCATAAGAACAGAGTAACGCATTAAGCAAGATGACATGATGTAGAGGGATAAACTCAAGCAATATGATATAAACCCCATCTTTTTATCCTCGATGGCAACAATACAATACGTGTCTTGCAACCTTTTCTGTCACTGGGTAAGAACACCGCAAGATTGAACCCAAAGCTAAGCACTTCTCCCATGGCAAGAAAGATCAATCCAGTAGGCCAAACCAAACCGATAATTCGAAGAGACTTGCAAAGATAACTCAATCATATAAAAGAATTCAGAGAAGATTCAATTATTATCCATAGATAAATCTGATCATAAACCCACAATTCATTGGATCTCGACAAACACACCGCAAAAAGAGATTACATCGAATAGATCTCCACAAGAGAGGGGTAGAACATTGTATTGAGATCCAAAAAGAGAGAAGAAGCCTACTAGCTAATAACTATGGACCCGAAGGTCTGTGGTAAACTACTCACAACTCATTGGGGCTATGGTGTTGATGTAGAAGCCCTCCGTGGTGGATGCCCCCTCCGGCAGAATGCCGGTGACGGCTCCAAGATGGGATCTCGCGGATACAGAAGGTTACGGTGGTGGAAATTGTGTTTCGGTTGCTCCCTGGATGTTTTCGGGGTACGTAGGCTTATATAGGAGGAAGAAGTACGTCGGTGGACGCCCGAGGGGCCCACGAGACAGGGGGGCGCGCCCTACCCTCTCGTGGAAGCTTTGGCTGCTTCTTGACTTGCACTCCAAGTCCTCTAGATCATGTTCGTTCCAAAAAATCATGCTCCCGATGGTTTCGTTCCATTTGGAGTCCGTTTGATATTCCTTTTCTTCCAAATACTGAAATAGGCAAAAAAACAGCAATACGGGCTGGGCCTCCGGTTAGTAGGTTAGTCCCAAAAATGATATAAATGTGTAAAATAAAGCCCACAAACATCCAAAACAGGTAACATAATAGCATGGAACAATCAAAAATTATAGATACGTTGGAGACGTATCAGTACACACATAGGTCCGACTACGGAACCAAAAGAAAACAAGACAACCCCAAATGCTAGATCCCTGATTGTCCCAACTGGGCTCCACTACTAATCATCAGGAAAGGAAACATGGTAACGACCAAGGTCCTCGTCGAACTCCCGCTTGAGTTCGGTAGAATTGCCTGCACTGGTATCATCGGCACCTGCAACTGTTGTGATAGTATCGGGTGAGTCACGAGGACTCAGCAATCTCAAAACCCGCGAGATCAAGACTATTTAAGCTTACGGGTAGGAAGAGGTAATGAGGTGGAGTTGCAGCAAGCACTAAGCAAATATGGTGGCTAACATACACAAATAAGAGCGAGAAGAGAAGCAACGGAACGGTCGAGAAGCTAGAAGTGATCCTGAAACTACTTACGTCAAACATAACCCAAAATCGTGTTCACTTCCCGGACTCCGCCGAAAAGAGACCATCACGGCTACACACGCAGTTGATGTGTTTTAATTAAGTCAAGTGTCACATTCTCTACAACCGGATATTAACAACTTCCCATCTGCCACATAACCGCGGGCACGGCTTTCGAAAGATAATACCCTGCAGGGGTGTCCCAACTTAGCCCATCACAAGCTCTCATGGTCAATGAAGGATATTCCTTCTCCCGGGAAGAGCCGATCAGTCTCGAAATCCCGGTTACAAGACATTTCGACAATGGTAAAACAAGACCAGCAAGACCGCCCGATGTGCCGACAAATCCCGATAGGAGTTGCACGTATCTCATTCTCAGGGCACACCGGATGGGCAAGACGTCGGGTTGGCATAGACCCTGGTTGCCCAGGGGGTGCCGGACATCGCCCGGGTTCGGACCAACACTTGGACAAGCACTGGCCCGGGGGGTTTAAAATAAAGATGACCCTCGGGCTCGCGAAAACCCTAGGGAAAGTTAGTAGGTTGTTAGGCAAATGTAAAACCAATGTTGGGCCTTGCTGGAGGAGTTTTATTCAAGGCGAATTGTCAAGGGGTTCCCATAAACCCGACCACGTGAGGAACGCAAAATCAAGGAACATAACACCGGTATGACGGAAACTGCGGCGGCAAGAGTGGAACAAAACAACAGGCATAAAGCCGAGCCTTCCACCCTTTACCAAGTATATAGATGCATTAATTAAACTAAGAGATATTGTGATATCCCAACATAATCATGTTTCAACATGGAGCAATCTTCAACTTCACCTGCAACTAACAACGCTATAAGAGGGGCTGAGCAAAAGCGGTAACTTAGCCAAACAACGATTTGCTAGGAAGGTGGGTTAGAGGCTTGACATGGCAATATGGGAGGCATGGTAAACAAGTGAGAGGTAGTGCAACATAGCGATAGAACGAAGCAACTAGCAAGCAAAGATAGAAGTGATATCGAGGGTAATGGTCATCTTGCCTGAAATCCCGCAAGGAAGAAGAATGAGTCCATGAAGAAGACAAACAGACGTAGTCGACAAATCCTCACAACTCCGGAATGAAACCGAAGCTAACAAGAGAAGCAAACCGGAAAGAAGCAAACATCATGGTAAACACACAAGCATAAACATGGCATGATGCACAAACAAGTATGATGCATGTACGGTTTAATGAGGCATGGCATGGCAAAGTGCAACAAACAATAGTACAAGTTAAGTGGAGCTCAATATGCAACGAGTTGCATATTGATGAAACACCACATTCGAGTTATTTAGTTCGCTCTTGTTTAGGTACTCAACAATATTAAATGTTTTTAAACATGGAAAGAGGTGGAACAAAAGTAAACTAACTATTTAGGCAAGTTTAAATGAGGCCGGAAACAACAAACAACAATTCCAGAAAATCCTCATGTCCATATTTCGAATATGGTACTGTTCTGCCTAAAACCATATTTTAATGTTGTTAAACAGTAAAACAAAGTGCACCAAGTTAATCTATGCATTTTTCCACCCCATTTACATATAAAGTTTGTTAGATTCAGAGCTATGGTTAAATAGTTATGAAATAAATCATTTTAGCATGGCATTTAAGCAAATAAACACAAACAACATTTTAAGCATTTCAAACATGGATGAAAATTGAATACTATGAAACTAGATGAAATTCTAAGCACTTTTCATATATACATTATTTACATATGATGCATGATTTGTGGGTTGTTAAATGCATGAACATGAGGGACTTTTCTGCAAAACAGTAAATCCTGGGATAATTGCTAAATTCGCAGAACAGGAAAAAAACATGCACTGGGCTGGAACTGTTGGGTGTGGCTGGGCGTTCACCATGGGCTCTTGGCCCGGTCGGTGCTGGGTTGGCCTACTGGCGCAGGACGCGGGCTGCTTTGCTGGTTGGATCGAACGAGGGGAGGGGACGCGGTCAACGCTCGAATGACTCGAGGTAGAGGCAGGGGCGTCCTCCTCCTGCTCGATGCAGAAGCAGAGGAAGAAGGTGCGGCGGCGTAGAAGCTTGGCGGACGGAGGCGAGCGGCGCTGGGCGTCAGGAGGCGGCCGGAGGAAGCGGATCCGGGCGGCGAGGTAGCAGGCCGGCGGCGACGGCTGCTGCCGAAGGGGATCGAGGCGACATGGTGCGGATCCAGGTGCAGAAGTGGCGGAGGCGGCTGATGAACTCCATGGCGGGCCGGTTCCTACAGGCAAAAACGGCGCGGGGATTAGAGGGAGAGAACCAGGGGAAACAGGGTGAGGAGGAGGAGAGGCACGGCCCTGGGACCTGGCGTCCATGGCGGAGGAGCTTCTGCGGGCGTTCGGGGCGGAGTTGGTGGCGTGCAAGGCGGCAGTTGAGGCTGGGCACGGCGAGTAGGTGGATCAAGGGAGGCAAGGTACCTGCTATGGATGAGCTCCATCTCGAGGAGCTCCTGCTCGGGCACGAGCGTGGAGACGCGGGGCTACGGCCAGAGGAGGTTGGTCGGGCACGGAAATGGAGGCGGTGGTTGGATTGGCTGGAGATGGATCGATGGGATGGATGGGATGGCAAGGTTGGGTGCTGCTCTATTTGTGGATGGCTGAAAGCGAGGTGGATGCGAGCTGTGGTTGGTCGGCAGCGCAAAACAAGGGGCTTGGTCGGAGAGAATTTGGATCGGGAGGAGATCCCGAGGTGGGAGGTGGAGTGTGGCGGCGGCGATTGGATAGGGGAGGAATGGATGGGATAGCCTAGGGTTAGACTAATATATATAGTAAGGGATTAGTTTAGGGGCTAAACGGACCCTTCGATCAAAATCGGGCGGTTGAGAATAAATGGGTTAGGGAGTCCAAATGAAAAACCGAAGATCCTTTAGGGATTTTTGGAGATGATCCGGACCCAATGGTGACAACTGCCCGGGTCGGGTTCGGGGGATTTCTCACGCGAGCGAGGGGTCGATACACTGAGAAAAGAGGGGCTAGGTGGATTGACAAGAGGGAATCAAAATCCGATTGGACTCGGAGCGGTCAACAAAGGTAAGGGGGAACGCGACAACTACGAACGGATGCAAGCTTTATGAAAACATGCAGATGCAATGCGCATGATGCTATGAGATGAGATGCATGACATGAACAAAATGCAAAACAAAATTCAAAAACCCAACCACGAAGGAAATATCACAACACATAGCCGGAAATGGCAAGAATTGGAGTTACAATTATGGAAAGTTACATCCGGGGTGTTACATTGGGCCACCTTGCTGCAACTTATTTACTTTCATTGCTTTTTACCCGTTACAAATTATCTTATCACAAAACTATTTGTTACCTACAATTTCAGTGCTTGCAGAGAATACCTTACTGAAAACAGCTTGTCATTTCCTTCTGCTCCTCGTTGGGTTCGACACTCTTACTTATCGAAAGGACTACGATAGATCCCCTACACTTGTGGGTCATCAATCTTCTCATAGGGCATCTTAAGAGCTTGGAGGATTTTGTCTGACTGGTACAGGTTTGCAGGTAGTACATGGCCTTTGGGTAAAAAACATCCAAATACTGTCATCATCGTGTTGTAGCATTCTCTACCCAAGTTGAATTGAGCCTTCAGAGCCATTATTTGTGAGATGGCATCCAGCTGACAAAGCCGAGTGTGCTCGTGGAGAGGTCGTTTTGAAGACTCCAACATTTCATTGAAGGCCTTTGCAGATTCCTCCATCTCATCGTCAGAGTCCCGAGCATCATCAAAGTCTTGCACCATGTCTTGCATCCCGGTACCATGCTTGTCGGTGCGGCGATGAAGCACCTCAGCTCTAGCACGTTGGGTAGACTCGCCATGAAATGTTCACACCATATAATCTGGCATAAAACCCCTCTTCTGCAGGTGTTTTCCCATTTCATCCTCTATCCTCTTGGGCCAATTGTTGCACCCGGCACAGGGGCACCAGGTTGTCCTCTGGCCATTTGCAAATGCGGCTCTCAGAAACCCCTTGTTTTTTGTTGACTAGTGTGACCAGTGTACATCCACGCACGATCACTCATCTTGCCTAGCTAATGGACACATAAGATATATATATATATATATATGTGTATATATATATATATGTATATATATATGTATATATATATATATATATCAGCATGTATATATTCATCAGTTAATGGAGTTTGTCACTTTTATTACGTCCATGCAACCTAGACGCTAATAGGTAAAGATAGGTCTTATCCCACCCGAGTATGTGTAGATTGGGTACGTTTTCCCATGCTCTGCTCTAGATCTGACGCAAAATTTTGGCAGCACCTCCTCGTTGTTCTCCTGATACACGTCTCGGCAATAAGCATAGAGGATGTGTACCCAGAGAACAACAGGGAGGCACTGGCAAAATTCTACATCGGATCCCGAGCAGAGCATATGGGAAAACAAACCCAATCTACACATACTCGGGCTGTCCATGGATAACGTTGGACAATTCGAAAGAATCACGGTTATAAATATGCAAATGCATGCCTATTTATAGATGTAACCCTTTCGAACGGGAGACACATAGTGGTCACTCGTACTGATGATTGAAGACACCTATAGCTAGCAAGTTTCATCGGCACAAAGACCGGAACAGAGCAAATGAAGGGGGAGGAGGAGATGTCATTTGTGCTCACCCACGAACACAGGGGCGGAGCTCATTGAACACTAGACCCTCATAGCGACGAAAAAACTGCACATTTAAATCGAAAGATGAGTAACATAGCAATATTTACAACAGGACGAGCGGGTTAGGGGGTTCCTCAGCATCGATGGAACCCTAAATAGCAAGTATCATCGGTGCGAGATACATGTGGCGCTTGGCGTTGAACACTATATCCACATCCCACAACTTATGCCGACGCCACGCGTCCCGCAACAATAGTTGTGGGGGACAATGACGGTCGAAGACCTTGGCGAATTTGTCTGGCATCCTCTGCGATGAGGATTAAAGCCAAGTTTTGAAACTTCAAACAACCAAACCGACTTGAGTCGGTTTGGGTGTTTCAAGTTTCAACACTTGGCTTTTAATCGTCATCGCTGAGGACGCAAGACAAATTCGCATAGGTGTTCGACCGCCATCGACCCCGAGAACTGTTGTTGCGGGACACCAGACGTCGGCGTCACTTGTGGGACGTGGATGTAATGTTCGACACCGATGGCCAGATGTATCTTGCGCCGATGATACTTGCTATTTTGGGTTCCATCAACGTCGACGAACCCCCTAACCTACTTGTCCCCGGGCACCCTCTGGCATGGCAACGCACGATCGACGGGTCAACACATGGACCAGGGAATTCTCGGCATGGGCGACAGCGTCGAGACCCACTGGCTCCACCATCTATCCCCTACGCGACCGACGATCCACGACCCTCTTCCTTTTTTCATTTTCCTCTTCTTCTAATTATTCTTCTTTTTTTCAACTTTCTTCTTCTTCTAATTATCAAAACCTAAACCTAGCACTAACCTAAACCTATCACTAACCTAAACCTATTAATGAACCTAAACCTAAATAGCAAACAACAATAGAAAAAACAAAAAAATCTCACCCTCGCTCCGGCGGTGGTGGAGGAGGCGGCGGGCGGCCTGAGCGGCGGGGCGGCCAGGGCGGCGGGGCTAGGGAGGCGCGATGGGGCGGGGCGGCCGGGCACTGGGGCGGTGAAAGTGCAACTATCCCTAGGTGGTTTTGGTAATTCCTAACAACATATAGCTCATTGAGATAACACTATTTCAAGATAAATATTTCAGGAAAAGCTCAATGAATGGCATGGCATGGATGAGAAAAGTGGACCCCTCAAAATGCTAAATATAAAAGGATTGGCTCAAGCTCAAAGCTAAAGACTCTACATTTTATATTTTAGTGATCGGAGATCACATTGAATCTATAGGAAAAGCCAATACTATCAAGGAGGGATGAGGTGTTGCTTAATGAGGTTCTTACTCAAAGTGCTTAGTGATATGCTCCAAAACCCTCAACTACTTTCTCACATCCACATATGACCTAAACCAAAAGTCAAACTCGGCCCCACCGATTCTTTCTATCCGGCGCCACCGAGTTCATATGTCATAGCCACTACCACAATCCCTAGATCGGTCTCACCGATAGGGATCTCGGTCTCGCCGAGATGAGATTGTAATCTCTCTGTTTCCCTTCATAACGTTTCGGTACCACCGAGATGAGCGATCGGTCCCACCGAGATTGCAATGTAAACTCTCTATTTCCCTTTCATAACATTTCAGTCTCACCGAAATGAGTGAACCGGTCCCACCGAGTTTACCTTACCAACTCTCTGGTTAGCTTATTACCAAAATCGGTCCCACCGAGTTTGTGTAATCGGTCTCACCGAGATTACGTTATGCCCTAACCCTAACCATATCGGTCCTACCGAGTTGCATGTCGGTCCCACCGAAAATCCTAACGGTCACTAGATTTGTTGAATCGGTCCGACCGAGTTTCTCAATTCGGTCCCACCGAGATTGGCAAGTTGTGTGTAATGGTTAGTTTTTGTGTGGAGGCTATATATACCCCTCCACCTCCTCTTCATTCGTGGAGAGAGCCATCAGAACGAACCTACATTTCCAACTTACATTTTCTGAGAGAGAACCACCTACTCATGTGTTGAGACCAAGATATTCCATTCCTACCATATGAATCTTGATCTCTAGCCTTCCCCAAGTTGCTTTCCACTCAAATCTTCTTTCCACCAAATCCAAATCCTGTGAGAGAGAGTTGAGTGTTGGGGAGACTATCATTTGAAGCACAAGAGCAAGGAGTTCATCATCAACACACCATGTGTTACTTCTTGGAGAGTGGTGTCTCCTAGATTGGCTAGGTGTCACTTGGGAGCCTCCGACAAGATTGTGGAGTTGAACCAAGGAGTTTGTAAGGGCAAAGAGATCGCCCACTTTGTGAAGATCTACCGCTAGTGAGGCAAGTCCTTTTTGGGCGACGGCCATGGTGGGATAGACAAGGTTGCTTCTTCGTGGGCCCTTATTGGGTGGAGCCCTCCGTGGACTCGCGCATCCGTTACCCTTCGTGGGTTGAAGTCTCCATCAACGTGGATGTACGATAGCACCACCTATCGGAACCACGACAAAAACATCTGTCTCTCCAATTGTGTTTGATTTCTCCAAACCCTTCCCTTTACATTCTTGCAAGTTGCATGCTTTACTTTCCGCTGCTCATATACTCTTTGCATGCTTGCTTGAATTGTGTTAAGATTGCTTGACTTGTGCTAAGTTAGCTAAAATCTGCCAAGAACTAAAATTGGGAAAAGGATAGATTTTTATTTGGTCAAGTAGTCTAATCACCCCCCCCCCCTCTAGATATACTTCTGATCCTACAAGTGGTATGAGAGCTTTGGTCTCCATTTGCTTTGATTTCCATAGCTTTTGGTGGTCATAGCCTTGGTTTCACAACCTAGGAGAGTATGGCGTCTAGCGAGGGAAATTATCACCGTAGAGGTCCTTACTTTGATGGCACTAATTTTGCTAGTTAGAAGCATAAGATGAAAATGCATATTCTTGGACATAACCCCGCCCTTTGGGCTATTGTGTGTATTCGCTTGCAAGGTGAATTCTTTGATGGGAGAGAACCAAACTGTGAAGCTAGCATGGATGAGTTGAAGATGCTGCAATACAATGCTCAAGCTTGTGATATCCTCTTCAACGGATTGTGCCCTGAAGAATTCAACAAAATCAGCCGTCTTGAGAATGCAAAGGAAATTTGGGATACTCTGATTGATATACACGAAGGTACCGACTCCGTCAAGGAATCCAAGTTGGATGTGCTTCAAAGTCAACTTGACAAGTTCAAAATGAAGGATGGTGAAGGCGTCGCTGAAATGTACTCTAGGCTTGCTCTCATTACAAATGAGATTGCCGGCTTAGGAAGTGAAGAGATGACTGGTAAATTCATCATCAAGAAGATCCTAAGAGCATTGGATGGAAAATATGATACCGTGTGCACATTGATCCAAATGATGCCCAATTACAAGAATCTCAAGCCAACGGAAGTCATTGGAAGAATTGTTGCTCATGAGATGTCACTCAAGGATAAGGAGGAGCTCCACAACAAGTCAAGTGGTGCTTACAAAGCCTCATGTGAAGCCCCCACATCATCAAGTGAGAAACAAACCTTCAATGAAGAATTGAGCCTAATGGTGAAGAACTTCAACAAGTTCTACAAGAGTAGAAGCAAGGAAAGAAGTTCCAAGTCAAGGTCCTACAATGACAAAAGATCTTCGAGTCGAGAGCGTAATTGCTACAATTGTGGAAGACCCGGACACTACTCCAATGAGTGTACGGCTCCCTACAAAAGAAGAGAAGAATCACCTAAAAGGAGAAGTAGAAGAGAAGAATCACCACCAAGAGAGAGAAGGAGTAGAGATGATCGTTATGAATGAAGAACATCCCGGAGAAGCAAGGATTCCGAAAAGAAGGACAAGTCATCAAGGAGCTACCCAAAATGAAGACATCAAGCTCATGTTGGTGAATGGGTATCCGGTTCTGACTCTGACAATCACTCCGAGAGAAGCTATCACTCTGACTCCGAACATACTCAAGATGAAGGTGTTGCCGGTCTAGCACTTGTGTCAACCAACTACTACGACATATTTGATTCACCAAATGAGGGACTTGGAAGATGCTTCATGGCTAAAGGCCCAAAGGTAACACACCCCGAGTATGTTGATTTCAATAGTGATGAAGATGACTTGCTAGGTGATGATGATTTACTTATTGACAACTCTAGTGATGAATACTATGATGAAATGTCAATTAATCATGCTAATCAAGATAAAACGAATGACGATGATAAGGAGAAGATTGAGCTCCTAACTAAAGAACTAAACACTCTTAAGTTAGCTCATGAAACTATCTTAGGGGATCATCGAGAACTTTTAAGGACTCATGAGAAGTTACGCTTTGAAAAGCTCAACCTTGAGCAAGAGCATGAGTTCTTAAAGGCAATCAATGATGATCTTCGCAAGAAAAGTTCTTCTTACATTGCCAAGTGTTTACTCTTATCTACTTACATGCCTCAAGTCAAGTCTAGTAACAAGAACAAGAAGGATTCTTCCTCTAGTAGTAACAATAATCATGTTAAATCTAATGTTGTTGCTTCTAGTAGTTCTCTTGATTCCACTAATGATTCTCTTAGCCGAGTTACCCTTGAGCAAGAAAATAGCTTATTGAAGGGAATTATAGAGAAAGGTGTTTATAAGAGCCTTGTCGGGAGTAAGCAATTCGAGGAAATTGTATGCAAGCAAGGAAGGCACCTGAAGAATCAAGGTGTTGGTTTTGAATGAAAGTTCAATGCCAATGGAGTTGAGTGGGAAGAAGATCAATACCCCAAGATGAAGTTTGTCCCTTAACAAGAGAAGTATGATCCTACTTCCTTCAAAGTGACACAAGCTCAAGATGATCTTCCACCGCAAGACCACAAGCAAAAAGGCAAGGATGAGCTTCAAGAGGAGATTGATGCATTTGAAGAAGCTCCCAAGGCCTTGGTCAAGTGGGTTCCCAAGACTACATCAAGTTCTACTTCATCAAGTATGACTACAACCCCAAGGATTCCCATCAAGATGGTGTGGATCCCGAAGAAGAAGAACTAGAGAGTTCTTGAGGGTGACTCCGCCAACATACTTCACTCATATCATTTTGGCAAGGACAAGTGCAATCAACTTCCACATCTTGCACTAGTTCATGGAGTCACAAACCCTCTTGTTGGTAAGACAAGGGACAAGGTAACCTAATGCTTTCATAGACATCATTTTGTGTGTGCATCACTCTATGTCTATGGATATCCTTGTTTGTTCCTTGTGGGACTAACCCGCTTAGGTATTGAAAGTGCAACTCACTCCAAAGGATTACTCCAAATGATCTACATCAACATTGAGCATCCACATCTTCAAAACCTACATGAAGTCATCATCGACAAAAACCAAGGTTAGTTAATCCCTCTAAGGGGGGATCTCACATCTAGGGGGAGCTTTGTTGGGGAATGTAGCAGAAATTCAAAATTTTCTACGCATCACCAAGATCAATCTATGGATATTCTAGCAACAAGAGAGAGGGGACTGTATCTTCATACCCTTGAAGATCGCGATGCGGAAGCGTTGCAAGAACGCGGTCGGTGGAGTCATACACGAAGCGATTCAGATCGCGGCTGAATCCGATCTAAGCACCGAACAACGGTGCCTCCGTGTTTAACACACGTGCAGCCCGGTGATGTCTCCCGTGCCTTGATCCAGCAAGGAGAGAGGGAGAGGTTGGGGAAGACTCCATCCAGCAGCAGCACAACAGCATGGTGGTGATGGAGGAGCGTGACACTCCAGCAGGGCTTCGCCGAGCACTGTGAGAGACGACGAGGGAGAGGGGTAGGGCTGCGCCAAGAGAGAGGGAGAACCTTTTTCTTGGCAGTCCCAAAACCCCCACTATATATAGGGGAAGGGGAGAAGGGGCCGTCCCCTCTAGATCCCATCTAGAGGGGGGCGGCGGCCAGGAGGGGAGGCTTGCCCCCCAAGCAAGGTGGAGGCGCCCCCCTCCCCTAGGGTTTTCAACCCTAGGCGCCTTGGGCCCTTGGGGAGGGGCGCACCAGCCCACTAGGGGATGGTTCCCTCCCATATTCAGCACATCAAATCCCCCGGGGCAGGTGGCCCCACCCGGTGGACCTCCGGACACCTTTCGGTGGTCCTGGTACATACCGATAACCCCCAAAACTAATCCGGTGACTGAAACTAGACTTCCCATATATAAATCTTTACCTTCGGACCATTTCGGAACTCCTCGTGATGTCCCGGATCTCATCCGGGACTCCTAACAACATTCGGTAACCACATGCAAACTTCCTTTATAACCCTAGCGTCATCGAACCTTAAGTGTGTAGACCCTACGGGTTTGGGAATCATGCAGACATGACCGAGACATCTCTCCGGCCAATAACCAACAGCGGGATCTGGATACCCATGTTGGATCAGACATGTTCCACGATGATCTCATCGGATGAACCACGATGTCGGGGATTCAATCAATCCCGTATACAATTCCCTTTGTCAATCGGTATGTTACTTGCCCGAGATTCGATCGTCGGTATCCCAATACCTCGTTCAATCTCGTTACGGGCAAGTCACTTTACTCGTTCCATAATGCATGATCCCGTGACTAACTACTTAGTCACATTGAGCTCATTATGATGATGCATTACCGAGTGGGCCCAGAGATACCTCTCCGTCACACGGAGTGACAAATCCCAGTCTCGATTCGTGCCAACCCAACAGACACTTTCGAATATACCCTTAGTGCACCTTTATAGCCACCAAGTTACGTTGTGACGTTTGGCACACCCAAAGCATCCCTACGGTATCCGGGAGTTGCACAATCTCATGGTCTAAGGAAATGATACTTGACATTAGAAAAGCTTTTAGCAAACGAACTACACGATCTTGTGCTATGCTTAGGATTGGGTCTTGTCCATCACATCATTCTCCCAATGATGTGATCCCGTTATCAATGACATCCAATGTCCATGGTCAGGAAACGATGACCATCTGTTGATCAACGAGCTAGTCAACTAGAGGCTCACTAGGGACATGTTGTGGTCTATGTATTCACACATGTATTATGGTTTCCAGTTAATACAATTATAGCATGAACAATAGACAATTATCATGAACAAGGAAATACAATAATAACCATTTTATTATTGCCTCTAGGGCATATTTCCAACAAGCTTTACTCTAAGAATTGAGTTAAAGCAACTTTAATGGTGTGAACACATCAATGCATTCTGTAAAAGTGGCAACCCCACTTGAGCTTAAACGATGAGTTTGACCTATGATCAAATGTTCTCATTTGACTCCTAAGTCAATATACTCATATATAGATGACCTAGTCATCGCCAATTGCTTGATAGATGCTAGAATGGTTGTGCATGCTTTGCCACATATTTCATTTGTCATTTTATTGTGTGAGCATGTTGGTTGCATATTTCACTCATTCGAGAACATCCACTTGTTGTTTTGACTATTTGGTTTCTTTTCTTTTGCCAAGTGGATGGACAAGAATGCCTAAGAACCTTCTCTAGCTATCTATGCTTTTCTTGTCTCAAATTCTATTCATGCTACATCACAAAGTTTGATCAAGTCAGATTTGAACCACTCTGCGTGAGGAGCACTCGGATTCCCCGATTTGTCATGGACTTAAACTTCCAAAACTTCTTTGTGCGTTTCGGTCTAACCGATTCTTCCATTTCGGTCATACCGATATCACTAAGTCGATCTAGGTTTTCAATCCCGGTGCAACCGATTTGAACATTTCGGTCACACCGAGTTGCAGTAAGTGCTTGCAGTAATGCATCTCGGTGCCACTGAGTTGTTCCACTTGGTCACACCGACAGGGTCGGGCTATATATACCCATAGGCAAAATTTTGGAAATATCTCCGAACTATTTCGCCCGCGCTCAGCCCGCTCTGCCTCATGGGTCTCCGGATCATCCTCCTTGTTGCCAGCTGCCTCCCGCCGCTGGTCTCCGTTGACGTTAACGGAAATCATCTCCGTCGTTGCTGCCGTAGCAAGTCCATCGCCGAACTAGGGTATGGACTTGGTCCTTGTGCTAATCTCACTCCGATTCCTAGCACATTGTTTTCGCCATGTATCTTGCCATGATTGAGATTACTTTATCCAGTAAAAACACTCTGTAGATTAGGTTTGGATTGAAAATTAGGGTTAGGTTTCTGCCGAAACCATCTCGGACCGACCGAGTGTAGAAATCGGTTCCACCGATTTGGCCAAGGCCATTGCACATGTGGTTCTCGATCCGACCGAGAATTGCAAATTGGTGTGACCGAGTTCAGGACTTTGTGAAACCCTAGCAGTCTCGGTGCCACCAAACTGTGACTCGGTCTGACCGAGTTCACTAGTTTAGGTTCCTAAAGCTGCATCGGTATCACCGAGTTTACAAATCGGTAGATCCGAAATGCTTTCTGTGGAAAACTAAAACTAAGTTTTTAACTCATTCTCTTGCAAAAACCTCTGTATTTTGTGATGCTCATCCCCTCTATCTCATCTATATCTATTCATAGGGTCTGCTGTCAGTGTTTGCACGATGTCTGATCAGAGTGACAGTTAGAACAGAGAAGAGGAGTAGGTTCACTTGAGTGAGGGCACTAGTCCCTCCAGTTCCTCAGATGAGGGCAGCAGGAGCACTCCCAGCAACTTACCTAAAGCTGCCACCAGGGCCAGAAAGAAGAGAACCTCAGACTCTGAGGATGAAGATTATGTGGCAGAAGAGGATGAAGCCACATCCAGAAAGGTGCTCAAGAAGGAATATGGCACAACTGCTGCCACCAAGCCTGGTTTGAACAGGAAAGTCCCAGCCAAGAGGACTCCTATGCTGAAGGTCAGAGGATCAAATCAAGAAACTGTGAGATCAGAACCCAAAGAGCTAGAAGTGACTGAGAAGAAGAGGAAGAAAAGGGTCAAGAAGACAATGGCCAGGGTTGTTGGAAAGCCTTCCATGATGGAAGATGAAGAAGAAGAGGTTGCCGCACCAGCACCTAAAGCTCAAAAGCTTATGGGTGATGCCATCAGGTCAGGGGCTGCTTCATGAAAGTCCAAAGAAGCACCCAAGGCAGCTGCTCCAAAGCCTAAAATTGCACCCAAGGGGAATACTAAGAACATTCCAGCTAGAGAGAAGAACAAGGCCCCAGTGCCTAAAGTTGTTGTTGAAGAAGAAGATGGTGAGGAACATGTCTTGAGAAAGTTGAAGCCCAAAATTCCAGATCACAATGATGCTCATCCTATAGCTGAGGATATGAAGCTGAGAAAGGATGCAGGACTCGGACAGTGGAGGTTGACTGATCCCTATGCAGTCAGGAGGAGAACTACTGTGGACTACAGGTTCCATACAAAGGAACAGCAGGATTTCTATGAGACAATGCTGCTTGACAAGAAGCCAATTGTCTGTGATATGAGATGGGTGGACTGGAAATATATCAAGGAAAATGAAGAGCACTATCCTGGTGTGTATGACAGTTTCAATGCTTGTGGAGTGGATGACTTTGTTGGGCAGAAGCTCACAAAGTGGAATGATGAGCTCATAATGCAGTTCTACTCCACAACACACTTCTATCTAGATGGAAGGATAGTATGGATGTCTGAAGGTACTAGGTACCAATCGACTATTGAAGAATTGGCTAATCTGATCAATGCACCTAAGGAGAAAGAGGATGACTTGGATGTCTATGCCAAGAAGAAGAAGGATCATAACTCTATGGAACATATGTACAAGGAGATCCCAGATGCTGCTGTTGAAACACACAAGTTTGGATCAGTACATTACCTTCTGTCAGGACTGCCAACCATCAACTGGACCCTCAGGCACACTCTTTTGCCTAAGTCAGATGATCACAAGATGATCAGAGGCCATGTTATCAATCTGCTTCACATATTTGATGTGCCTCAAAAGTTCAAGGTCATGAGCCTCATAGTGGAAACTATCAAGAGAACAGTTGCTGACCAGAAGACAAGTTGTGGGTATGCCCCACAGATCCAGGAGCTAATTAACTCCAAGATGGGCACTGGCACATACCTATTGGACAAGGAACACATGCCTATCTATCCAGATTTCGAGGACAACACTATGGTTATGGATGAAGATGAACCATCTTCTGTGCAAGCACAAGCAAAGAAGGAGAAGGCAAGGACTGAAAAGGCTGCAAAGATGCCTACTGCTGAAGAGGCATCTCAGTACTTCCTGAAGAGCAAGCAAGATCAGCTTGGCTACTTGATTGCCTCCACTCTAAGGATTGAGAAGGGATTGGCCACCCTGACTCAAAACCAGGAGAGCCTGGAGAGGATCATGGAGCAGAAGTTCTATGACTTGGATGTGAAGGTCACTGAGATCCAGTCAGTCGTTGAGCAACTTCAAGATGACATGCAGGAGAGAAAGGGCAAGACAACCACTGATGCATTTGCTAGAGTGCCCAGAGCTCAGAGATCAGTTGCAGTGCCTATTTCAGACACAAGAGCAACTTCATCTGCACCAGCTACAACTTCAGTGCCACCAGCTCCAGCACCTACTCCACCAGCTCCATCTACATCAACATAAGTCTTCGTCCAAGGAGCCATCTCTACACCACCACCTGAAGACCAAGCTTGAGAGTCGATTTAGTACTATGCATTTTCTATGAACTTTTTGGTAACTTGTTGCCAAAGGGGGAGAAAATGTATAGATCATAGGCTTCGAGAGAGGGTGTTTGCTTTTGTTCTCTCTTGTTTTGGTGGTTGAACTTTGTCTGCTTGTTTGATATACTTTATGCATGTGTGATACTTGGATGATCATGTGTTTGATCATATGCTACATTAATGCTTGTTGGATGACATTATCATTTTATCTCTATACGATCATTCACTTTGCTTGGTGACGAGTGCATGTATTTTAATTATTATCATTTTGAGCGCTCCACCAAGATGTATGTGACATGGGAGAGTAACTCATGATCCTAACTCATTGTGCATTTGTAGTCCAAAGCAAATCTTAAACTATGCACAAATTTAGGGGGAGCTCTCACATTTCACATACTTCTCAAAGCGACAATATTTTTCAATCTTATTATCATTTGTCGAAGCTTTGATCTATATGTTGTCATCAATTACCAAAAAGGGGGAGATTGAAAGTGCAACTATCCCTAGGTGGTTTTGGTAATTCCTAACAACATATAGCTCATTGAGCTAACACTATTTCAAGATAAATATTTCAGGAAAAGCTCAATGAATGGCTGTCAGGACCCCGATCCTAAGTCACACCAATCTAGCATGTAACACATCATATCACTTTGCAGCCTCACGCACGGTATTCCCACGGGTGCCACCTTACCTGGCCCAGGACCATTTGCGCCTTTTGGCTCACGTATATGATAGTGCCGCTAGCATCCATATGACAAAGAACCCGGGCTGACATGGCTAGTCGTGAACCCAAAGTGGCACTAACTTACAGGGACAGGCATACATGACCTAACAACGAACGTGTCGGTCATCAACGAGTGAATCCAGGCTGTAGCACTGGGCTAGCAGGACTCCGGTGAACCGCGCTGTAGCGGGCTAACAGGACTCCGGAATTCATCGCGTGACATTTCCCCGAGGGGACAGACACGGGAACGAAGAAGGACACATGCCGGCCAGCCTAAGTGTTCCGGAGCAGTAGCAAGCTACCATGGCTCAGTGGAAACACTATGAGACATTTCCCGGTAAGAGAGGCTACTAAGGATAAACAACTAGATAGTCAGATCCCACACATACCAAGCATTTCAATAACATACACACAATATGCTCGATATGTGCAAACACAACATGGCATCACAACATGACTCTACAACTCAAGTATTTTATTCAATAGGCTCCGAGGAGCGAGATATTACAAACATGGGTCTCATGACCCAACACTCAGAGCATACAAGTCAAAGCACACACGGAAGCTTAACATGTCTGAGTACAGACATCTACAAATGAAAAGGCTGAGAAGCCTGACTATCTACCAGATCCTGCCGAGGGCACAAGATCGTAGCTGAGGTAACAAGCTAAACGTCGAAGTCCACACGGAACTACTAGCGAGACTGAAGTCTCTCTGCAAAAACATAAATTAAGCAACATGAGTACAAATGTACCCAGCAAGACTTACATCAGATCTAACTACATATGCATCATTATCAACAAAGGGGCTGGTGGGGTTTAACTGCAGCAAGCCAGCTTTGACTCGGTGGCTATCCTGAACTACGACTGCAAGTAACTCTTTTGAGGTGGCCCACACGAGTCCACATATTCACCATATCGATACACCACTATGGATCCGCTCCCGTCTCCCTACGAGAACGCCATCCATAGCACTCACGCTTATCTTGCGTATTTTAGAGTATCCACTTTCACTTGTCTATGAACTGTACAGGCAACCCAGAAGTCCTTTTCCGTGGACACGGCTATTTGAATAGATCATATTAACCCTGCAGGGGTGTACTTCTTCACACACGCTTTCACCACTTACCGCCGTTTACACAACATGTACTCGGCAACCTTCAAGCGGAAGCCCAGCGAGGGTGTCGGCCACGACCTGACTAACCACACAAGTCTCTCGTCTAGGTTTATCGCCTATTCGGGTTCCATCCGCAAGGAGATCCGGCCGGGGTGTCGCTCACGGCCCCAAACGATGTGTGCAGGGTTCCCAAGTCCACCATCCGGGTGCCACTTGGTACACCGGGCCACTGTGCCTAGCCTGTCCCAAGCCCACCTGTACCGGGCGCCACTTGGTAGACTACTAACACTACCTACAAACACCAGAAACTAGTTGCAACTCCTGGACAGAGATCATGTTGATTAATAAGTCGAGAGGGGTCGAGTTACCGGAACCCAATGTGTGGTAGTAACTGTTCATGGATCACAAACACAGAACTCAGTTCCTAAGGACGGCTTCAATGAGACAACCCACCATGTACTCCTACATGGCCTCTCACCGCTACCTTTACCAAATCGTGTTCACACACTTAGCTCACACACAGTAGGACATGTTCACACACCTCTGATTCATGCCCGATGAATCAGACCTGACTCAACTCTAAGCAGTAGCAGGCATGACAAACAAGCATGAATGAGTAGGCACAATAGGGCTCAAACAACTCCTACTCATGCTAGTGGGTTTCATCTATTTACTGTGGCAATGACAGGTCATGCAGAGGATAAAGGGGTTCAGCTACCGCAGCAAGTAACAAATATGTCGTTGTTGTCCTAATGCAGTAAAAGAGAGCAGGAGCGAGAGAGTGGGATTTTATCGGAATGAACAAGGGGGTTTTGCTTGCCTGTCACTTCTGAAGATAATATAGTTCTTCATCGGTGTCATCGAACTCATCGTCGGAACGTCGTCTACTGAGAGGGGACAAATACCGGCAAACAAGGGAGAACACAATCAATGCAATGCAACAATATGATGCATGAATGTGACATGGCAATATGCTGTGGTTTGAGCTAATGCAACTAGCAACAAGTTAAATGAAGTTGGTTTGAATCCAAGATTCAAATTCAAACTCCATATGTGAAGGTTTAAATGTCATTTAATTGAATTCTCCTAAATAGTATTCATAGGTTGTTCTAACATGCATGAAAATGGTATAGATGGATAGATTGAATTTTTCTGATCATTTTTCATATATAAATTATTTGATTTGGAGCTACGGTTGAATTTATATGAATTTTTGAAGTTTTGGATATATTCTGGAATTTTCTGAATTATTTATAAATCCAGAAAATGATTAACTACGTCAACATTAGGTCATGCTGACCTCAGTAGGTCAACAGGGCTGCCTCGGGTCAAACCTGACGAGTGGGGTCCACTGGTCAGTGACACAACTAACTAACCGAGTTAATTAGTGTTAGGTTAAGTACTAATCTAGGTTAATTAGCACTAACTAAACCTAACTAATAACTAACATGGATGGGTCCACATGTCAGCGACTTAGTGGGTTAGCTAAAAGTTAGTTAGCGCTAAGCTAAAATTAGCAGGGCTCTGGGTCCACCTGTCAGTGACCCAGGGGTTAATTAGCAAGGTCATTAGCCCATAACGACGGCACCACGTCAGCACGTCGGAGACCAGCCGATGGCGACCACAGAACATGGCGGGGGCACGCCGGACTTGCGCTAGAAGTGTCGGTTTAGCGCGCTGAGAGCACCAGGGCATAGCCCTCGCTCTTGCGTATCCAGAGAGCCAAATGGGAGGGTCTGGGGTGGATCGAGCTCGCCGGAGTCGAGCTCGTGGCGGCGGCCGGCGTTCGGGAGCAGTCGAGTAAGGTGCTAGAGGGCACGGGAGGCGGAGCTACTGGTGGCTGCAGGTTCGTGGAGGCGCGCTGAGCACACTGGTGTGCTCAGATACGGGCTGTAGTGCCCATGGCCTCGTATGCACCATCACTAGCGGCGAGGAGCTCGCGGCTTCGGTGGAAAAGGCGGCTGGAGGAGGAGAACTTCGGCGGGGAGAGAGGGGTTCGGAGCGGGGGCTCACTGTGAGGTTGCAGAGCAGGTCGGCGTGCTCGGGGAGGCGGCGGAGACGGCGAATCGGACGGCGGCATCCGGCGGCCGTGGTTGGGGAAGAAAGCAACAGGCGTCGTCTTGGGGCCATCCTGGCTCGTGTGGCTCGGCGAGGGGGGAGTAGAGGTTGCGGTGGAGCTTCTGAGAGCATCGGCGGGGCGAGGCAGTGGCGGTGGCCTCGGTGGTGCTCGTCGGCGGCAATGGCTGCGCTCGGTGGCTGCGCGTAGGAGAAACAGAGGAGGGGGGAGGGAGAGCAGCGAGTGAGGGAGAGGATAGAGGAGCCACGGGGCGTCTCCAGGCGCTTGAATGGGGGCGGGGAGGAAGCAGGAGGTGGAAGCAGGAGGTGGCCGCGGCTCGGCTGTGCGCGCGCCATGCGCAACGCCAGTAGGCGCGAGGAAGACGACGCGCGACGGGGTGGGCTGGGCCTAACAGGCCAGCTACTGTAGCAGGTAGGCCAGGTAAGTTCCAGGTGAGCCTCTGTTCTTTCCTATTTTTATTTCTCTTTTCTATTTCTTCTGCAACTTGATGGCTTTATTAAAAATACTAAAACGTTTCCAAAAATCCTGCAAATAATTGTGGGCTCTGTTGGGATTATTCCTAATAGCCCACACTTAAGTTCAGAATTATTTGAGCATTTAAAATATTTACTAGCATTTAAATGCCCAAATGCAAAGTACATATGATTTAATTCGGTGACCAAATACGTCATGGAAAAATGTGCAACACCTCTGGTTATGGTTCTAGCATTTTCCAGAAATGATGAACATTTTTGAAAGCCATTTGGATTCACTAAAAATATTTTTAGGTTGAACCTATTTGAATTCCATTTGGTGCTAGGGTTTGAACATCCCCATTTCAAATTCATTTGAAAAGTTAAACATGATGCACACATGAAGGGCTAGCCTACTGCATACCAGGACCAGGGATGTGACAACTCGCCCCCAGTAAACAAGAATCTCGTCCCGAGATTCAAGCATAGGGTAGAATGAAGGGGAAATGCAACTAACGCAATCTTCACGACCCAGGTTGCACTTCAAATGAACGTTGATTCAATCACCATCTTTGACTCGATGTCTTCCTCTGAGAACTCCAACTAACATGACAAGAAGAGGAAAGGAAAACTCTAGAAGGATCGATCTTCTCGAAGATCGAACAACTTAGGATCAACTCGCGGAATGAGGCATAGCAACACCACTCGAGCTGAGACACAAAACACACATCTAGAGGGATGGGGTGGAACAAATGACGAGGGTTCACTAGGTAGACAACAATTCCACGCTTAAAAGGGTGGTGAACGGTTGTCAACGTAGCGAGGAGTTGAGTTGCCATGATGCCACAGCGGGACATCCTAGAGGAGGGTGATTCATAGATTATTACCTTAAGTGGCAAAAAGAATTAATTTTGATACAGATATCATTGAAACTCTTTATACCAACCTAAGGCAATTCTTGAGCGACCATTTGGAGGGGTTCAATAGAATGGCATACCCGGATTAGAATGGATGATGTGGATTACCTTGTTGAAAACAACACAAGGGATGATTTTAGTAACTGGGGAGAAGCTCAACAGTGGAGAGTGAGTCCACTATTTGAAAGGTTATAGCATAACCGAAGAAACTAGGAGCAATCCCAGTTAGTGCCGATGATAACACCTAGCGCTTGCGTGTGTTCTCAAGAACTTGAGCATTTCCATATTCATCAAGGTTTTACCAATATCCGTGTCAAGGATCCTGGCAACACAACGTACTACCATGATGAATGCCGGTAGAAGATGCAGACGCAAAGGAAGATAACACCTTCTCAGATTTCACCTTGGCGGGGCCAAGGGAACAAAATCTGGATGATCGACCGAGAGACATTTAGCACTCCGCTTCTAATGTTCTCCTTGATGTGCTAGCGTAACCCATTCATAAAGACGGTTTGATATCTAGAACATCAAGTAAAAGGTCGAACTTCGGGAACACAAAAATCCATAAGGAACAACTAGGGAGTAGATCCTACGAAATCCTTATGGGGAGGTGGCCAACCTCCTCAAACCAGATACTACAATAATAGGTCTTCCGGCTGGGTGTGTTGGACATGACATCCACTTAACCGGTTACAGAGAGACCATTATTATAGTTCATGGGAAATGTTCCAACCATCATATCTGCCTGAGATTCAGATCTGGTTGGTGTCAGAATAATCCAGACTCATCGAGTCTAGGAAGAAAAATGAAAGTTTGCAACACAAATCGACGAGATAACGTTGCGAGATTCTCGGGAAATGAACTACGATAGCAAGCTCCAAAACATGAGCTGGTTCTGCTACACACATGTGAACACGCTGTCCCAAACAAACATGATCACATGGTAGTCTTACAATAAAACACTACCGAGTCCTGGTAGGGAACCATCATCGGGGATATCGAAGTCTTGTGCATTACCATGGATTAGCACTTAACTCCTTTTCCTGAACAAATCAGTCAGTGGCTTGGTGTGCTAGGGACACATATAGAATGAAGGTTGCAAGTCTCCAAACCACAGAATACTTCGCACGTATGCATGACTGATTTGGGATGATTCTAGAGGAAGCAACATTGACTTTCTCGAATTCACGATGGCAACTTGCATCAAATGCACATGAACCGGAGGAAGTCACTTCTTACATCTGAACATATGCTTCATGGGCTAGCATGATGAAATGCTTTCAAAAGTTTCCAACACTAGCTTAATGCTCTACAAAATCATGGAGAAGATAAAAATGTTGCTGATGGGCTCAACAACAATTCATCCAGGTTTCCATGAAGATGGAGTTCCATAATTATGTGAACAAGTGATAGTATTGGTCAGACCAAAGGATGTAATGGTGTATGCTCGAGGGATCAACCAAGAGTAAGACAACATCACGAACATTGTTTTCTCTGACTTGATTTGAGGATAGCCCACACTCAAATCAAAGTTTTGATAAGACAATAGGTTCAACAACTGATCACGAGGACCAATCGATGAAGAGATCATCTTTCTACAACAAACACACAAACACAAGATATCCCTTTGGAAATGAACTAGGTTAGACAAGCTTTTATCTTCCAACTCTCCAAGTTGTTATTTAGCTTGACCAACTAGCTCAGGGGTATCCAACACAGATCCTTGGATAAGGGGATGGTTTACAAGAAACCAACTTGATCACAAACTCAACATAGCGGTCAGGTGACAACCTGGTAACACTTCCAAGAAGATATTCGGAAAATCACGAACCACCGATATGTTACTAAGCTCGAGATCAATCTTGCTTTTTAGGGCAAGACGTCATGATCAAAGAGCGAGGGTTTGACACAATCCTGACTCGTTGATCGAGGAGTGCACCCGGAAATAAGGACTAGGTAGCACAATCTATCTTAGAATGACGATTCGAGATCCAACACGCTAAGAATGAAATTGTTATCCATTAACTACCAAGCAACAACATGGGAATCGAGAAATGAATAATGATGGAGAGAGAATCACTGTATCAAGAGTTCATAGGATGGTGTGCAATTCCCATGATATTCTTGATATAAAGATGGTAATACTCCAAGGTAGAACAGAACAAAAGTTGGATTAGCAACTTGATCTGCAGAGTACAACTGCTTTGACCCAATCCTGGAAATGGATAAGGTACTGGAGTTTGTTTCTCCAAGTCATTCCGGATAGAATGGCTTGACGAACCACAAGGGTAATAGGCATCAAAGAACACGAATGCATGCATACCCTTGACTATAAAATGATAGACGGGGTCAGAACACAGCTAAAGAGAACAACTCAAGGAACATATAACTTTTCTGAGTTGTGGATGCATAGGTTAGTATGTTGAAACAAGTTCAACAAGTTTCTTCCGGATAACCCATGCAGAAAAGTAGAACTGGCAGAGTCGCAATATAGAATGGAGAACTCATAGAGGGCACTCCTGTTGTGATCTTTTGATCCAACAAACTTCTGCCACAAAGTGGTTCATAGTATTTGGAAGAAGGAAATACCATGAAACTTCGAGGACTATTGCAAAGGTTACTAATTTCCTAAAGGAACTAGCAAACACCAACAACATGAAGTAGGTAGAGTGAATCTCGGGTCAGAAGCCCGGGAATAGAAAAACTACCAACTAAATGGCATCACGCGATGCTTTCGAGAATGATGGCCAGGATCATCACACTAGAACACAAAAAATGGCTAGATTACTAGGTAATACTCCAAGACACCTAGGGCCATAATCATAATTCCAACATATATGTCAAGGCAATAGAGTACCTCAACTCACCGATTAGTGTGGTCAAACTGGCCCAAAGAGACATCAGAAACAGAAGGAAGGGATTTGCAAATGCATCAGAATATTTAGAAACCTGGGATGACTCGGACAACATAACGGCTGTAAATGCTCAAAAGATAGGAGACATGCTACAAAAATGGTGGCATAACCACTCGATCATCATAATATCAAGGTTCTGAGATCAACAGTTAACATACAGAGGTAGAAACTGAACTGAGGCTTAAATCCAACAATCTTACAAGTCTACATATTAGTAACACGTGATCCTAATAGAAAGAAGAGATATCCTAGTTCCTTAACCCCGTAGGAAAGATAGGATGACTCGGATCAGAAGGCATAAGGTATAAGGAGTAAAAAGAGCCTTACGTTCCATCCCACAATCAATTCCCTTATATAACTAAAGAATTTCTAGACTCAACTTGGACCAGTTTGGCTTGGTAATCCTATAGGCAGTCAAGCTCTGATACCAAAGCTGTCAGGACCCCGATCCTAAGTCACACCGATCTAGCATGTAACACATCATATCACTTTGCGGCCTCACGCACGGTATTCCCACGGGTGCCACCTTACCTGGCCCGGGACCGTTTGCGCCTTTTGGCTCACGTATATGATAGTGCCGCTAGCATCCATATGACAAAGAACCCGGGCTGACATGGCTCGTGAACCCAAAGTGGCACAAACTTACAGGGACAGGCATACATGACCCAACAACGAACGTGTCGGTCATCAACGAGTGAATCCAGGCTGTAGTACTGGGCTAGCAGGACTCCGGTGAACCGGGCTGTAGCGGGCTAACAGGACTCCGGAATTCATCGCGTGACATTTCCCCGAGGGGACAGACACATGAACGAAGAAGGACACATGCCGGCCAGCCTAAGTGTTCCGGAGCAGTAGCAAGCTACCATGGCTCAGTGGAAACACTAGGAGACATTTCCCGGTAAGAGAGGCTACTAAGGATAAACAACTAGATAGTCAGATCCCACGCATACCAAGCATTTCAATAACATACACACAATATGCTCGATATGTGCAAACACAACATGGCATCACAACATGACTCTACAACTCAAGTATTTTATTCAATAGGCTCCGAGGAGCGAGATATTACAAACATGGGTCTCATGACCCAACACTCAGAGCATACAAGTCAAAGCACACACGGAAGCTTAACATGTCTGAGTACAGACATCTACAAATGAAAAGGCTGAGAAGCCTGACTATCTACCAGATCCTGCCGAGGGCACAAGATCGTAGCTGAGGTAACAAGCTAAACGTCGAAGTCCACACGGAACTACTAGCGAGACAGAAGTCTCTCTGCAAAAACATAAATTAAGCAACATGAGTACAAATGTACCCAGCAAGACTTACATCAGATCTAACTACATGTGCATCATTATCAACAAAGGGGGTGGTGGGGTTTAACTGCAGCAAGCCAGCTTTGACTCGGTGGCTATCCTGAACTATGACTGCAAGTAACTCTTTTGAGGTGGCGCACATGAGTCCACATATTCACCATATCGATACACCACTATGGATCCGCTCCCGTCTCCCTACGAGAACGCCATCCATAGCACTCACGCTTATCTTGCGTATTTTAGAGTATCAACTTTCACTTGTCTATGAACTGTACAGGCAACCCAGAAGTCCTTTTCCGTGGACATGGCTATTTGAATAGATCATATTAACCCTGCAGGGGTGTACTTCTTCACACATGCTTTCACCACTTACCGCCGTTTACACGACATGTACTCGGCAACCTTCAAGCGGAAGCCCAGCGAGGGTGTCGGCCACGACCTGACTAACCACACAAGTCTCTCATCCAGGTTTATCGCCTACTCGGGTTCCATCCGCAAGGAGATCTGGCCGGGGTGTCTCTCACGGCCCCAAACGATGTGTGCAGGGTTCCCAAGTCCACCATCCGGGTGCCACTTGGTACATCGGGCCACTGTGCCTAGTCTGTCCCAAGCCCACCTGTACCGGGTGCCACTTGGTAGACTACTAACACTACCTACAAACACCAGAAACTAGTTGCAACTCCTGGACAGAGATCATGTTGATTAATAAGTCGAGAGTGGTCGAGTTACCGGAACCCAATGTGTGGTAGTAACTGTTCATGGATCACAAACACAGAACTCAGTTCCTAAGGACGGCTTCAATGAGACAACCCACCATGTACTCCTACATGGCCTCTCACCGCTACCTTTACCAAATCGTGTTCACACACTTAGCTCACACACAGTAGGACATGTTCACACACCTCTGATTCATGCCCGATGAATCAGACCTGACTCAACTCTAAGCAGTAGCAGGCATGACAAACAAGCATGAATGAGTAGGCACAACAGGGCTCAAACAACTCCTACTCATGCTAGTGGGTTTCATCTATTTACTATGGCAATGACAGGTCATGCAGAGGATAAAGGGGTTCAGCTACCGCAGCAAGTAACAAATATGTCGTTGTTGTCCTAATGCAGTAAAAGAGAGCAGGAGCGAGAGAGTGGGATTTTATCGGAATGAACAAGGGGGTTTTGCTTGCCTATCACTTCTGAAGATAATATAGTTCTTCATCGGTGTCATCGAACTCATCGTCGGAACGTCATCTACTGAGAGGGGACAAATACCGGCAAACAAGGGAGAACACAATCAATGCAATGCAACAATATGATGCATGAATGTGACATGGCAATATGCTGTGGTTTGAGCTAATGCAACTAGCAACAAGTTAAATGAAGTTGGTTTGAATCCAAGATTCAAATTCAAACTCCATATGTGAAGGTTTAAATGTCATTTAATTGAATTGTCCTAAATAGTAGTCATAAGTTGTTCTAACGTGCATGAAAATGGTACAGATGGATAGATTGAATTTTTCTGATCATTTTTCATATATAAATTATTTGATTTGGAGCTACGGTTGAATTTATATGAATTTTTGAAGTTTTGGATATATTCTGGAATTTTCTGAATTATTTATAAATCCAGAAAATGATTAACTACGTCAACATTAGGTCATGCTGACCTCAGCAGGTCAACATGGCTGCCTCGGGTCAAACCTGACGAGTGGGGTCCACTGGTCAGTGACACAACTAACTAACTGAGTTAATTAGTGTTAGGTTAAGTACTAATCTAGGTTAATTAGCACTAACTAAACCTAACTAATAACTAACATGGATGGGTCCACATGTCAGCGACTTAGTGGGTTAGCTAAAAGTTAGTTAGCGCTAAGCTAAAATTATCAGGGCTCTGGGTCCACCTGTCAGTGACCCAGGGGTTAATTAGCAGGGTCATTAGCCCCTAACGACGGTGCCACGTCAGCACGTCGGAGACCAGCCGACAGCGACCACAGAACACGGCGGGGGCACGCTGGACTTGCGCTAGAAGCTTCGGTTTAGCGCGCTGAGAGTACCGGGGCATAGCCCTCGCTCTTGCGCATCCAGAGAGCCAAATGGGAGGGGCTGGGGTGGATCGAGCTCTCCGGAGTCGAGCTCGTGGCGGCGGCCGGCGTTCGGGAGCAGTCGAGTACGGTGCTAGAGGGCACGGGAGGCGGAGCTACTGGTGGCTGCAGGTTCGTGGAGGCGCGCTGAGCACACTGGTGTGCTCAGATACAGGCTGTAGTGCCCATGGCCTCGTCCGCACCATCACTGGCGGCGAGGAGCTCGCGGCTTCAGTGGAAAAGGCGGCTGGAGGAGGAGAACTTCGGCGAGGAGAGAGGGGTTCGGAGCGGGGGCTCACTGTGAGGTTGCAGAGCAGGTCGGCGTGCTCGGGGAGGCGGCGGAGACGGCGAATCGGACGGCGGCATCCGGCGGCCGTGGTTGGGGAAGAAAGCCACAGGCGTCGTCTTGGGGCCATCCTGGCTCGTGTGGCTCGGCGAGGGGGGAATAGAGGTTGCGGCGGAGCTTCTGAGAGCATCGGCGGGGCGAGGCAGTGGCGGTGGCCTCGGTGGTGCTCGTCGGCGGCAATGGCTGCGCTTGGTGGCTGCGCGTAGGAGAAACAGAGGAGGGGGGAGGGAGAGCAGCGAGTGAGGGAGAGGATAGAGGAGCCACGGGACGTCTCCAGGCGCTTGAATGGGGGCGGGGAGGAAGCAGGAGGTGGAAGCAGGAGGTGGCCGCGGCTCGGCTGTGCGTGCGCCACGCGCAACGCCAGTAGGCGCGAGGAAGACGACGCGCGACGGGGTGGGCTGGGCCTAAGGCCAGCTACTGTAGCAGGTAGGCCAGGTAAGTTCCAGGTGAGCCTATGTTCTTTCCTATTTTTATTTCTCTTTTCTATTTCTTCTGCAACTTGATGGCTTTATTAAAAATACTAAAACGTTTCCAAAAATCCTGCAAATAATTGTGGGCTCTGTTGGGATTATTCCTAATAGCCCACACTTAAGTTCAGAATTATTTGAGCATTTAAAATATTTACTAGCATTTAAATGCCCAAATGCAAAGTACATATGATTTAATTCAGTGACCAAATATGTCATGGAAAAATGTGCAACACCTCTGGTTATGGTTCTAGCATTTTCCAGAAATGATGAACATTTTTGAAAGCCATTTGGATTCACTAAAAATATTTTTAGGTTGAACCTATTTGAATTTCATTTGGTGCTAGGGTTTGAACATCCCCATTTCAAATTCATTTGAAAAGTTAAACATGATGCACACATGAAGGGCTAGCCTACTGCATACCAGGACCAGGGATGTGACAATGGCATGGCATGGATGAGAAAAGTGGACCCCTCAAAATGCTAAGGATGAAAGGATTGGCTCAAGCTCAAAGCTCAAGACTCTACATTTTATATTTTAGTGATCCAAGATCACATTGAGTCTATAGGAAAAGCCAATACTTCAAGGAGGGATGAGGTGTTGCTTAATGAGGTTCTTGCTCAAAGTGCTTAGTGATATGCTCCAAAACCCTCAATTACTTTCTCACATCCACATATGACCTAAACCAAAAGTCAAACTCGGCCCCACTGATTCTTTCTATCCGGCACCACCGAGTTTAGATGTCATAGCCACTGCCACAAACCCTAGGCAAATCGGTCTCACCGATAGGGATCTTGGTCTCACCAAGATGGGATTGTAATCTCTCTGTTTCCCTTCGTAACGCTTCGGTACCACCGAGATGAGCGATCGGTCCCACCGAGATTGCAATGTAAACTCTCTGTTTCCCTTTCGTAACATTTCGGTCTCACCGAAATGAGCGAACCGGTCTCACCGAGTTTACCTGACCAACTCTCTGGTTAGCTTATTACCAAAATCGGTCCCACCGAGATTGTGTAATCGGTCTCACCGAGATTACGTTATGCCCTAACCCTAACCATATCGGTCCTACCGAGTTGCATGTCGGTCCCACCGAAAATCCTAACGGTCACTAGATTTGCTGAATCGGTCCGACCGAGTTTCTCAATTCGGTCCCACCGAGATTGGCAAGTTGTGTGTAACGGTTAGTTTTTGTGTGGAGGCTATATATACCCCTCCACCTCCTCTTCATTCATGGAGAGAGCCATCAGAATGAACCTACACTTCCAACTTACATTTTCTGAGAGAGAACCACCTACTCATGTGTTGAGACCAAGATATTCCATTCCTACCATATGAATCTTGATCTCTAGCCTTCCCCAAGTTGCTTTCCACTCAAATCTTCTTTCCACCAAATCCAAATCCTGTGAGAGAGAGTTGAGTGTTGGGGAGACTATCATTTGAAGCACAAGAGCAAGGAGTTCATCATCAACACACCATTTGTTACTTCTTGGAGAGTGGTGTCTCCTAGATTGGCTAGGTGTCACTTGGGAGCCTCCGACAAGATTGTGGAGTTGAACCAAGGAGTTTGTAAGGGCAAGGAGATCGCCTACTTCGTGAAGATCTACCGCTAGTTAGGCAAGTCCTTCATGGGCGACGGCCATGGTGGGATAGACAAGGTTGCTTCTTCGTGGACCCTTATTGGGTGGAGCCCTCCGTGGACTCGCGCAGCCGTTACCCTTCGTGGGTTGAAGTCTCCATCAACGTGGATGTACGATAGCACCACCTATCGGAACCACAACAAAAACATCCATGTCTCCAATTGCGTTTGATTTCTCCAAACCCTTCCCTTTACATTCTTGCAAGTTGCATGCTTTACTTTCCGCTGCTCATATACTCTTTGCATGCTTGCTTGAATTGTGTTAAGATTGCTTGACTTGTGCTAAGTTAGCTAAAATCTGCCAAGAACTAAAATTGGGAAAAGGATAGATTTTTATTTGGTCAAGTAGTCTAATCACCCCCCCTCTAGACATACTTCCGATCCTATAGGCGGCCGAGGCAGGGCGGCCGGGCCAGCGGGGCGGGGCGACGGGGGCGGCTCGAGCACGGGGGCGACAACATGGGTGTCATGAGGGAAGGAAGAGAGAGGGGAGAGAGAGAGGGGTGGGGCTGGCCGCTTTTTAGTTAGATCATAGCTCTTTGCCGTCTGCTAGCAGATGACAAAGAGCCTAGCTAATGGATGTTAGTTTGGCCACTTTCTTTGCCGTCCACTAGCGAACGGCAAAGAAAGTGGCTATTAGGTGGTTCTCGCTAGTGGGCCAAAGAAGGTGGCTATTAGGTGGTTCTCGCTAGTAGGCCACCCCCCTCTTTGCCATCTGCTAGTGGATGGCAAAGAACAGGCCGACGACAAACAGCCTCTTTGTCGTCCGCTCTTTCTTGTTTGCCAGCTTTCTATAAGCTGATGGCAAAGACCTTCTTTGACGTCAGCTAGCAGACGACAAAGAGCTAGTTGATGGCAAAGATCCTGATTCCAGTAGTGTTTAGAGATCCTAGAGGGGATCTTGGGAATCCCATCAACCAAAAAGGGGATTTCTTTTACTCAAGAAGGGGTCCAAATTTTAGACAAGTTGAGTGATTTGCATAAACATATGGTCGAGTTGCAATAAATAATGAACCTCTCAAAATATTAGTGGAAACCTCAATCGCATGAATACTTTGATTACTCTTTGCAATAGATGGCTGGATATTTTAGATCTCAAAATGGTTTCCTTTCCTGAGAATTTAGGGAAGCGTAAAGAGCCTCCCGGGTTTGAGAAAGCCCTTACAGAAGTTGCCAAAACTAAAGATGACAATACTTAGATCTATGCTTTATGCCTAGCTAGGGGCATAAAATGATAGCGCTTGTTGGGAGGCAACCCAATGAATAATTTTTTTGTCTTTTTCTTTCTGTTCTTGAGTATTTGCATAATTATGCCTCTGTTATGATTGTGTTTTTTATATTTTAGTTAGTGGTTGGGCCAAGCAAAGCTTTTGGGATCATGTTGGGTGATAATTGATCTGATCTTGTTGAAAAACAGAAACTTTTGCCCCCAGTAAAACAATTTTAGAAATTCACAAAAACGTGATTTTGCTCTGAATTTTTACTCAAGATTTATATACAAATTGCCTACACTGTCCTAAATTTTCAGAATTTTTGGAGTTACAAAAGTATACAAAGTTTTCAGATTGCTACAAACTGTTCTATTTTTGACAGGTTCTGTTTTCGTTGCATTGTGTGCTTATTTTGATGAATCTATGGGTTGTATTTGGGGGGTATGAGCCATAGCAAAGTTGGAATACAGTAGATATAATGCAATAATAAAATATGAATGGGTTTGCAATAGTACATAGAGTGGTGATTTGTTTTGTTATGCCAACGAATCTCATGAAGGTTTTGTTAAGTTTTGTGTGATTGAAGTTTTCAAGTTTTGGGTGAGATCACGATGGATGAAGGAATAAGGAGTAAGAAGAGCCTAATCTTGGGGATGCCCATGGCACCCCAAGGTAATATTCAAGGAGAAACAAGCAACTAAGCTTGGGGATGCCCCGAATGGCATCCCCTCTTTCTTCTAACGGCCATCGGTATTTTACTTGGAGCTATATTTTTATTTGTCACATATCATGAGTTTTGTTTGGAGCATGTTGTATTATATGAGTCTTTTCTTGTTTTGCTTTTTGTTTTGTGTCAAGTATCCTTGCTGAACACACCTATTTGAGAAAGCCAAAATTGTGATGTGATTTGTTAGAATTGCTCTATGGGCTTCACTTAAATTTTTTGAGCTATGGAATTGCTCTAGTGCTTCACTTATAACTTTTTGAGCATGGTGTGCTTTAATAATTTAGAATAAATGCTCTCATGCTTCACTTAGATTTATTTGAGAGTTAGTAATTTATGAAGAAATTCTGCCATGCTTCACTTATATTATTTTAAGAGACGAAATTTTTTATGCTCATGTTCTTCACTTAGATTTGTTTGAGCTTTCAAAAGCAACATATGAAACTAGTCCCAAAGTGATAGATATTCAAGAGGGATATAATAAAGACAAAATAAACTTGATTCTTTGTAATAGTTTTGAGATATGATGATAGTGATATGTGAGTCATATTGATGAGTAATTATGCTTTAGTAAGAATATTGGTGTTCAGGTTTGTGATTCGCTATGCAAGCACGAAAGTCAATAGTTATGCAATGAAATTGCATCCTACTTGTGGTGCATTATTCGGTGTTAGTTATGCTTAATGCTCGTTTATGAGATTTTTCATTTCTTGGTTGCATGCTTCTCAATCTTTTTGCTAGCCTTCACTTGTACCAAGTAGGAATACTACTTGTGCATCCAAAATCCTTAAACCCAGTTTTGCCATATGAGTCCACTATACCTACCTATATGCGGTATTTTCGTGCCGTTCTAAGCAAATTTGTATGTGCCATCTCTAATCTTCAAAATAAATTTTCTTTTTGTGTGCTCGTACCGCTCATGAAACGGTAAGGGGTGGCTGATATTTTTCCATGAGATGTGTTATTCTCAAGATGAGTGTTTATTCACTTGTCACTGCACGAGAGTACGGCAAAGGTATAAAGGTTGCCCAGTCCCAAAATTAAAAAATGAATTTACTTTATGTTGTCAAATAATAAATTCCTTGAAAAGTGTTTCTATGGACGACACCTGTAGATACGGCTATGCGTGGAATGTGAAAGTATGATGGAAAAAGGAATAAACTTTATTTTCTATTTGGGAACCGCCTATGATATATCTAGCATGGAAAGTATTGGGAACTACTCGATCGTTTTTGTTGACAGGAAAAGCATGCCACCCAAAATGTTTTATCTCTATTTCTTTGGCTTTGAGCTCTAGCACCTCTACAAGTCCCTACTTCCCTCTGCGAAGGGCCATTCTATTTACTTTAAGCAATTTTTATTTTTTATTTGAGTCTCCATCTTCTCTTACAAAGCACCAACTAAGGGGCACTATGATCGTACTTGAGCATTGGGCGTAGCTAATATGCGATTGCTTTTCATGAATGGATCAATGATTGAGCATAATGGGCTAGGGATAACTTGCTTTAGTGTTGATATTTTGAAAGACATGGTTGCTTGTTGATATGCTTGAGTATTGAAATCTTCATGTCAAAACTAGACTATTGCTTTGAACGTATCTATAATTTTTTGCTTTTTCCATGTTGTTATATTATCATTCTTGGATGTTTTACAATCACTTTATAGCAACTTCATATCATACTTTGGGACTAACCTATTGACATAGTGCCCAGTGCCAGTTGTTGTTTTTTGCTTGTTTTTTACTTCGTAGAAAATCAATACCAAACAGAGTCCAAACACAGTGAAACTTTTTGGAGATTCTTTCTGAACCAGAAGACACCTGTTGGGCCAAAGAAGTACCAGTGGGGGGCTTCAAGGGGAGCACAACCCACTTGGGCGCGCATGGGGGCCCGGGCGCGCCCTGGTGGGTTGTGCCCACCTCGGCCGCCTCCCGCACCGCCTCTTTGCTCTATAAGTACCCCGAAAATCCAAAAAACCTAGGGGAGTCGACGAAACACAATTCCAGCCGCCGCAAGTTCCAGAAACACCAGATCCAATCTAGACACCATCACAGAGGGGTTCATCATCCTCATTGGTGCCTCTCCAATGATGCGTGACTAGTTCATTGTACACCTACGGATCCGTAGTTAGTAGCTAGATGGCTTCCTCTCTCTCTTTTGATTCTCAATACAATGGTCTCTTGGAGATCTATTTGATGTAACTCTTTTTGCATTGTGTTTGTTGGGATCCGATGAACTTTGAGTTTATGATCAGATCTATTTTATCCATGAAAGTTATTTGAGTCTTATTTTGATCTTTTATATGCACGATTACTTATAGCCTCGTATTTCTTCTTCGAATCTTTGGTTTAATTAGGCCGACTAGATCGATTTTTCTTGCCATGGGAAGAGGTGCTTTGTGATGAGTTCAATCGCGCGGTGTTCATTCCCAGTGACAGAAGGGGCAGCAAGACACGTATTGATCGTTGCCATTAAGGATAACACGATGGGGTCTATTCCTACATGAATAGTTCTTGTCTACATCATGTCATCGTTATTATTGCATTACTCTATTTTTTCCATGAACTTAATACACTAGATGCATGTTGGATAACGGTCGATGTATGGAGTAATAATTGCAGATGCAGGGAGGAGTCGGTCTACTAATTTTGGACATGATGCCTATATAATGATCATTGCCTGGATATCGTCATAATTATTTGAAGTTCTATCAATTGCCCAACAATAATTTGTTTACCCATCGTATGCTATTTTTCTTGAGAGAAGCCACTAGTGAAATCTACGACCCCCAGGTCTATCCTTCTTCATATTTGCTTTCAAGTCTATTATTTGCCACTTTTATTTTCAGATCTATATTATCAAAAACCCAAAAATACCTTCCTGCACTTTTTATTTACTTATTTTCTTTCGCGTTTTATCGATATCTATTTATCCAATCTATCACAATTTTTATCCCGTCAACTTGACATTTTCTGGCACCGTTACCCAAGAGGGATTGACAACCCCTTTTACACGTCGGGTTGCAAGTATTTATTCTTTGTGTGCAGGTGCCGTTTATATAGTGTTGCTTGGTTCTCCTACTTGATTGATACCTTGGTTTTATAACTGAGGGAAATACCTACTGCAGCTGTGTTGCATCATTCCTTCCTCTTTGGGGAAATACCGACGTAGTTCAAGCGACATGACCCCACCACGCTCACCTCCGGCGAGCATACCTCAGAGAAGCGGGAGACTTGCGAATATACATGGAAACTAGGAATCGGCAGCGCGGCAGGCGCATGCGGCGACTCTGGCAGCACCAACCGAGGAAATGCCAACGAGCCCGTGCTGGCCGCGGCCGCGGCGGCGCTGACGAGACCATGATGGCCAGGGTTTAACCCTAGATAGAGTAGGGCTTCCCTCATTGCCGCGGCGACTCGGGCATTGGTTTCCTCCTGTTGTGCGGCGGCAGAGAGGGCGGCGGACGCTGGTGCTTCGAGCTTTGTGTCCCGCGCATGCCTCGACCCTTCCTCTTGTCCAACTGCACGCCCCGCTGCTCGGGCGTCAACGACTTCTTCTTGGGCGACGCCGCAGCCTTGCGGGGCACGCGGGGCTTGCCTCTCCTGGGCGCAATGGTGGTGTGGCCGATGGCGGCTTCGAGGGTCGGCTCGTCGTCCATGGCGAGTGGGTGGTAATATTTTGGGAAAGTGGGGGGGGGGGTGGCTGCGCCACCGACTGGCGGGCCAGGGGGAGGAGTAGGCAGGCGTCGCACGCATCCGTTTCTTGTCCGCGTCGACGGAAATGAGGCCCAAATTTGAGTCGGCAGGCGGATGAAAAACGGACGCGCGTCCATTTGGATCGGTGTGTTAGACCTATTTTTGTGTTCGTTTTGACCCACACAGACCCGCATAGATTTAAGGCCAACTCCACCGCGCGACCCCAAACGGACGTCCGTTTTGGCCGGATTCTGTCCGTTTGGGTAGGGCGATGGGGTCGTGTCAGGGCCTGTCCTGAGATGCGGTGGCCGTGCGCCCAGCGCGCGGCCGCATTCGTTTGCCCCATCCCGTCCGCCAGGGCCTAAATGCCCATATTTTCATATCAAAACAAGTTTGCACGTCCAAATATTAATTGTTTGAAAATTAAGATAGTTTTACAACCCAATCGAAGTTGTCTCTAATAAAAATAGTTTTACAACCAAATCGAAATTGTCTTGAATGAACATAAAATAAATCAGTACATCTATTTGTTGCCAATATGATCCCACACGTGCTCAACCAAGTCATTTTGAAGATCCAAATGAGTGTGCCAATCACGCAGCTCACGATGGAACTGGACAAACTGATCAAATGTGGCCGGTTCTTGGTGCAGGGGCTCAACATCGTCGCCTTGAAAATCAAATCCTTGGTCGAAGATACTATCATCACGCTCGTCGTCGATGATCATGTTGTGCATGATCACACAAGCAATCATCACCTCCCAAAACTTCCTTTCATCCCATGACAGTGCAGGGTATCGAACGATACACCATCGGGATTGAAGCACACCAAAAGCACGTTCCACATCCTTTCTAGCACTCTCTTTACATTTGGACGAATCTCTTTCTCTTCTCACCTTGGGGCTTCGAGATTGTCTTCACAAAAGTTGACCACTGAGGATATATACCATCAGCTAGATAGTATCCCTTGTTGCGCTGGTGACCGTTGATCTCAAAGTTGACAGGTGGGGAGTGGCCTTCTGCAAGCCTTACAAAGACTGGAGAACGTTGCAACACGTTGATATCATTGTGAAAACCTGCCATGCCGAAGAAAGAATGCCATATCTAAAGATCTTGCGAAGCCACCGCTTCTAATATGACAGTGCAAGATTTGACATGCCCCTTGTACTGGCCCTGCCAAGCAAATGGACAGTTCTTCCACTCCCAGTGCATACAATCTATGCTGCCAAGCATGCCTGGAAAGCCTCTAGCTGCGTTGGTCGCCAACAATCTCTCTGTATCAACGACAGTTGGCTGCCTCAAGTATCCAGGGCCAAACACCTTGATCACAGCCTGGCAGAACTTGTACATTGACATCAGACATGTTGTCTCACTCATACGCACATACTCATCCACCAGATCGCCTGGAATTTCATATGCAAGCATGCGGATGGCCGCAGTGCATTTCTGGTAAGAGGAGAATCCAATCTTGCCAAGGGCATCCGTCTTGCACTCGAAGTATGGGTCATGAGCAACCACACCCTCTCGGATACGATTGAACACATGCCTTGCCATACGAAAACGCGACGGAATTTATACGGCTTGAAGAGCGGGGTGTTCGCAAAGTAATCGACATAGAGTAGGGCGTGGCCTCTCTCCCTGTTGCGCTTCAGGTTGGGAGCACGGCCAGGGACTGACCCCCTGTACCGAGGAAGCTGCCGTTGAATTTGGTCATGAACCACCAGTGCAGCCACCACAAGATCTTCATCATCCGACGATGAATCGTCCGATGAACAAATGAAGTGGTGGAAGAAAAACTCATCACCACTGTCCATACCTTTGTGGGCAAAGTGTCGAACACCTTGCGGTCGTGGTGGCAAAGTGGCCGGGATGATCACCTCGACGCAGGTGTGGTCGGCGGCCGTCTACTGGCCGCTCTGGAGCACTCATCGGAAGCTGCCGTGGCCACCGTGGTACATCGCCTGCGGTCGTATCCCCTCTGCCGCCAGCTACGACGGCGACGGCCAAACCTCCTCCGATCGATGGTCTAAACTACGTCGAAAGCGCGCGCGTGGTGGTCGCCATGTCAAGGCGTGGTTACCTATGGACGGCCGGGGGCTGCATGGAGAAGGCAGCGGGAGAATAGCGGCGGCGCCGTCGACGGGGCGGGGCGGGGGAGGGGGATGGAGGCGTTGGAATCGAATAGGACTACTTGTGTCCCCGACAGGCGGGCCAGGGGGGACAAGGGCGTGCGGCGAGCCCGTCCGCGCGATGTCCGTTTCATCCCAAACTCGACGCAAGTTTGGGCCGGGATGGGTCGAAAACGGACGGATTCCGTTTGTGGCCGCGCGTTGGGCCGCGCTATTCGTCCGTTTCTATCCCAAACGAACGCATTCGAACAAGATGGAATCGCGGTGGAGATGGCGTAATGGGTCGTGCTCTGACCAAATAGAGTGTATGGAGCAGGGATAAATCCCCGGCGGGTGTAATTCCTGCCAATCCACGGGGTCTGGACCCCAAATCTGGGCGGGGGTGGGATTAAACGAACGAGGCCTTTTCCCCTTGTTCTTCCTTAAACCCTAGGCTGAACTGTCCGATGAGTAGCGGGGCATGACACGGCCTCAGTCGGCCTCCTCGCGAGCTCCCCCCTACCTCTCCCACCGACCGCCTCCTCCTACTCCCCATCTTCTCCGCCTCCACCAAGCGCCGCCGGCCGCCGTCCATTTCAGGCGCCGGCGTCCGACACCAGGCCCCGCCGTGCGTCACGAAGGTCCGCGCCCCGCCGCTGATTCAAGCTGCCACCACCGAGCGCCTCCCCCTCCCCATCTCTAACGCCTCCACCAAGCGCCGCCCCCCAATCTGCTGCTCGCTGAGAAAGTAGTGGAATCATGTGCTATCAGTTCGCATATTGGTCAGAGATTAGCATTTTTCAGATTATGGAAATGATTGTTAGGGATTAGAGTCATGTGCCATCTTGTTCGTTGCCCGATCTGCTTGTTCAGATATTAGTTTTTCAGATTATGGAAATGCTTACATACTGTGAAATATGTTCGGAGATTGAAGAATCACCTGCACATGCTTATTTGGTCAATACCATTAGTTTTCTTGAATTAGTATTAAAAATCACCTAGATGTGACCCATCTGTTGGTATATGTCATCCATTCATACTACTATAAGAAGTGGTATGACTTGGTGATGTTTTGAATTTTTAACAAAAAACAACTGCTGATTAGCCATGCTACAAAGATTGTGCTATTGTCAGAAATTTTGTAAATATCTTCCACTATTCGGTCACTATTACCTACAGACATGAATCGTTTATTTGTTTTTATCTGTCTAGTGGATGATTTGGCAAGAAAACGCCGACAACTAATTGTGGGATGAGCTAGCCTAGTAGCTGCATTGCGTGCTTATATGATGTTTATGTTAAGAAGAGCTCGGGAAGAAACCCTGAGGTTAACAATGGGCAGTAAGGTCGATAGTGACATAGCTAGGGAGTCAGCCTTGAGATACATCTATCATTCTAGCGACACAAATTGCTCAAATGAGCTAAACATGAGAAGAACTCCCTTTTTCCGTTTGTGTACTTTCTTTAGAGAGAGAATTGTTGAAGGATAGCATCCATACTTCTATGAGGAATAAGTAGCCATGTTTCTCCTAGTAGCCAACCACAACTAACGGAATAGCAAACTTGGATCCGGATTATTTTTCTACCCAGTTCCATTTCACCGTCAACGGTGATCGATCGGAAATTAAGTTCAAAATGAAAAATAATGTGCCGTTAGATTGTAACTGGGTAAAAATAATCTTATTATAAAAAAAACTGGGTAAAAATAATCTGAATCCAAATATGATATTCCTTAGCTGTATTTGCTTCTGAATCTGAATAGTATTCTTTTTTCTTTTTTCTTTTAAGGGCTGAAGACCATTACTTGTATTTCCCTTGTTTGAAGACTGATCAGAGTTGGATCATCCTCCACGGTTTACTTCTTCTGTTCAGCAATGGTTTACTGTACTCACTGTGCTGATTATTGCCCATACATAAAAGATCCTGACAAGGGATATATGTGAGACCCCCTTTCCTGTTCTTTCTTTGTTTTTCTAATTGCATGTGAAGTCAGGCCATACGATTTTCTAAGAACATGATTTTGTTGATCAGCCTGTTACTTTCTTGCTTAGTAGATTTCTTTTAAGCAGCTTCAGCAGTTGTTCATGTGTAGTGTCATGTTTGATGGTCAGATGTTGTGGGACGTGTGGAAAGGTTCTTGATCAGGAGATTTACACTGATGAGCCTACTTTTGTCAAGGACAGTTCCGGAGCGGTTGGTTTTATTATTGTGCTTCTCATTAGTCACTTCCTTAATTTATCTGTGTAGTTTGTAAGGTTGACCTTCTTGGATGTGTACAGAGCAGGCTGGCTGGAAACATATTGAGCAGCATCGAGAGTGGGAGTTCACTATCCCACGAAAGGACTTTAATGAAAGGTATGGCTTTTAGGGCACTCCGTTGTTTTATTGATTGTTCTTCCCACTTTGTGAATTAAGCCTGTGATTTATTCCGTAGGGAGAGACGAGATTTGGCAGATTGTCACTAGCTTACATGTTGGTGGTGGAGACACTATCATTGATATGGCTCATAAATTTTATACAGTATGGATTTTTGTTATCACTCAGTAACTATCTAATCTGAAATAGTTATGGTAAATTATGAAAATGATAATTTTTTTTAAGTGTAGCTAGCTGTGGACCATAATTTTACAAGGGGCCGTCGAACAACTCATGTTGCAGCAGCTTGTCTTTACATTGCCTGCCGGTACGCTATCACCTAGTTAACAATTTGTCTCTTGTTGCTTTATTGTAAGCCTTCCTATCCATTTTGCCTATTCCTTGTTCATATATGACCTTGGCCTCCTCCATTTTGGCTGGGGTTAGGAGTCTTCCTTAGTTTATTAGTCAATTGATTGCTTCATTGCCGCAAATCTATTTTCCTCTCGAAAAACTGCAAAACCATCTTTACTATATGGTTGTAAAAAATCGCAATACAGTGTTGGCGCATTATGTTTTACTTTCATTCTGTATCTCTGGTTTCTTACTAGAAAATCAGATGCTTGATCTAGATAAACTTCTGTCCTGGTGAGTTCGTAAAACAACAAGCGACAAAACCAAGAGACAAGCGCCTAAGCTGTATGAACCTATGAGACAACCAAGCTTCTTCTATTGACATGCACGTCAAACCCATGCCCCTGAGATATACATCTTCTATATTGTAAGGAATGGTCTACTATCAAGACTGTTGTCCTAAATTCTCCAGTTCAGAGTTCTTCTGAGTAGCCCAGTGATGTTAGTTTTTGTTTGTTTATTATTCTTAATATTTCCTGCAAATGGAGATACCTATGCTCAAATCCGTGCTAGTAATAAAAAATTAACTTGGTCATCTATGTATAAAAAAAGGGCATCTACATCGTCCACAACTCCACATGAAACTGATATTACTTCTTACTAGACTAGGTATAGTCTGTGGGTGTACAAATGGACTTATTATATGTGCAGCAAGCACTATCACTACGCGTCATGATTTATTGCTGTGCTCAAAATGTCTTGTTTCCTTTTGTTGTTCTTTGTGGTTCACCGAAATCTGTTCTCTTTAACTCAATAGTTGTCACTTGGTTTCAGCAAACTATATGGTTAGTACTTACATCCATGTTTAATTACTTCTCTTGTCAGGCAAAGTAAAAAGGCTTATCTTCTTATCGATTTCTCGGACTATTTGAAGATTAGTGTGTAAGTGAACCATTCTCTTGCCATTTATCTTGTAATCTGTAGTAAAAAGGCTCATCTACATTTTTTTTTTCAGTTATGTCCTAGGTGCTGTTTTTCTGCAACTTTGCCAAGTTTTGCTACTTGCAGAACATCCAATTGTTCAGAAGCTCATAGACCCCAGCCTTTTCATCCATCGTTTTACAGAACGTAAGTTAATCATATAATCCTATGTACCTCTTTATTTAGTTGAGATTTTTTTTTGTTCCATAGGTGTACACTCTTGTTCTACACATGAATCCATTTTTTCGTCTTTCTCAAGCCTGCCTGCCTCTCCATGTTTCCTGTAACTGCCCCAATACTGGTCTGGTTTTTGTTGGTTCAGTTTTTGCATGAATTCTTACTCCAAACAACATAATCTCGTCGAGTACTTGACAAATAGTATCAAAAAGTCTAAAAGTGAGTTCCCCCTCTTATTGTAACTCTCGTATTTCTTTTTAGTACTTAGACTAAATTATATTGTTCCTAGATTCCGAATCATACTTCAACCCTTGTTTTTAAAGATATGTTTCTCCTTCGAGCTTTCCTCTGGGATCTCATTCATCTTCCAACTATTTTTCTAGGCGCAATAAACCTGCTGGAACTGTTTCCCTTGCTTCCTCCTTCCTTTCACTAATAGTCTGACTCAAATCTCCTGATCACTAGATTACCGTTTCACCCTCTCGATATGGCTGGCTTCGTATGAATGGGCGCAGTGACTCTCCTGCCGTCGAGATCTGCCCCTGCTTTGTGGGTTTGGATTTTCATGCGAGCCTAATTGATGCAGAAAATTTATGTTCTTTTGTTGCAAGATCACTTCGATTTCGTACGAGTGAGGCATCGCCCTGTGTCTTGATTCCAGTGCAGTGGTTTGTTAGAAAATGCCTCAGTTGAGAGTTTCTTGGACTTGAGGAGTTCCTTACCTGAATTTCTAATTGTCATCCTATGATCCATCTAAGCTCCTAGCAGCTCTTTGGCCGCAATTTTCACAGTGACATGGAAGCATGTGGGAGTAGGTGGCTACAGGAGCGGGGCATCCACTGTATATCCAATGACGAAATAACAATTAGACGCTGGCTCTGTCATCGACAGTGCAGTAGCAGATAAAAGAAGAGAAGGGGGATAAAACTAGCATGTTATTTAGTTAGTAAGGATATATATTTAGTGCGGAAAGAGATCATCTTAGTTAGGAAGACAAATATATGGTCTGGTAGGGAAGTTGAGATTTTATTCATTATATTCTTAGGCGTCAAGTTGAGTCTACTCTATATAAGGGACACAATCGCCATGTACCAAAGAATGTGAATAAACAAGTAAAGATCTAATCCACATCAGACTTTCTCTCCCTCTCATCTCCAGCGCCATGGTCGCACAACCCTTGCTCGTTTGATCCATGCCCGCAGTGTACGGACGAACCTCTGTCCCGGTCACTGGACCACTATCCACCGTAATACTGAGAAAAACTCGTGACATGGGGTCTAGTGGAAGGCCAGTGGGACCAGTGGCACCTCTGTTTAGATGGTGACAGCAAGAGATCTGCAGGAAATGATGATTTGTGTAAAAGGAAATGTTTTTGTCACTGAAATGTGGTGCACATTGCCCAGTAGATGGGATTAGGCTTACAAGGATCCCGCGAGTGCCATGTTAGACCGCAACCAGGGTGCTTTAGGGCAAGGGATAAATGGTACTGAGGTTTAGAAGGGGCCAAAGATTCTTCATGAATAGTTGAGGGGCAAAACTAGACTGTTTAGAAGGGGCCAAAGATTCTACATGAATAGTTGAGGGGCAAAACTAGACTTTTGCTACTTAATATTACATGGCTTACTGGTCAGTTGTAGTTAATTGTTCAGTTGTACCGTATGCCATTGCATGAAAAGAAGATATTTATTGCATCTTATGGTGCGAAGAGAAAAAGTAGTTGAGGGGCAAAACTAGACTTTTGCTACTTAATATTACATGTCTTACTGGTCAGTTGTAGTTAATTGTTCAGTTGTACCGTATGCCATTGCATGAAAAGAAGATATTTATTGCATCTTATGGTGCGAAGAGAATATCTGTCCTCGGCTGTATATGTAGATTTACTGTTAATAGGCTGCAGAGACTATGAAGTTATCTGTAATCAAAGGTTGGTCACATGTGAGCTAATTTGGCTCTTGAATGAGCTTTTCCTTGCCAAATGGGTGTTTTTGACTGTAACCATGCTTTTATTTATTTGTTTGTTTGTTTATGTTTTTGTTCTAATTTACTGGTTTTGTCTGCAGGTTTACTTGGGAAAAGGGACAATGCTGTCTCAGACACAGCTTTACGCATCATAGCTAGCATGAAGCGAGACTGGATGCAGGCTAGCATCTTCTCCCTTTTAGTTTTGTTTAAGGTTCCTTTGTAAGATTGTAATAGTTTGTCACGTGTTGCAGACTGGGAGGAAGCCAAGTGGATTATGTGGTGCAGCATTATATATTGCTGCACTTTCACATGGCTATAATTATACCAAGTCAAATATTGTAAGCTCAGATGCTCAGGACAGATCTACTTATTCGAGAATTGTGTTCTAAATGGCTTCCTTTTTGTTAATCAGCATTTATTGTGTAAATCCAACACTTCTGATGCACGATGTAAGCTTGAATATGAATTGACACATTTGTGCTATGTTTGTCAGGTTGCAGTTGTGCATGTATGTGAGGCAACACTAACTAAGCGCTTGATAGAGTTTGAAAATACAGATTCTGGCAGCTTAACGGTATGTATATGCTTTTCTTGGAAGTTGACTAATGGGGCTGTGTATTCATTCGATGACTTCAGTTTTACTAGATTTTAGTCACTAAAAATTGCATTAAATGTTCACAGAAAGTTCATATTACTTGCGCACTGCAATTTTAGACTTAGTACTGTGAATTTAACAAAAATCAGGCAACTGAAAAGTGAAATTTAGCAAAAAATATATTTACTGTTGCTACACTAGAATGGTCAGCGATGAATCCGTGCAAATAGTTTGATTATCACCATCTTGTGGAAGTCGTTCTTAAGCTGTCCATTCTGAAGCATACCAAGTGATTATCATCCAGCAGTGGGTGGGGCAAGAATTGGACTGTGTGTGATATCACTAAAGCAAATAATCTTTACGTACTTTTTAGCCTTTCAGACAGCAAATTATAGGTGATAATATTTTTACTCCCTCTGTTCCAAAATATAAGGTGTATTAATTTTCCAAAAGTCAAACATCTCTCTGTTTGACCAAGATTGTAGAAAACAATATCAAATCTACAATACCAAATAGATAAAATATGAAAATGTGTTTCACGATGAATCTAATGATACTGATTTGGTATTCTAGATATCAATATTTTCTCTCTTTTTTGCGATGAGATATTGATATTTTTCTCAATGAACTTCGTCAAACATGGATAAGTTTGACTTTTGAAAATATCAACACACCTTATGTTTTGAAACGGAGGGAGTATCTGCTAGAGCATTGGGGCATGCCATTTCATGTCGCTACCTTCTCTTGTCACATCTACTACAGATGTATCATTATCTGTCTTGACCTTGGATATCATGCCAAGATAAATGCTTGGTGTGTGCTATACTGTAAATGAAAATGGCCCCTGAGGATTGGGACAGGAGGGCTTTTGACCAACTCTATGTACTGCTCACTTTTTTTTTTACATACAACATATTCATGAGCACTTCTTCATGCCCCTTTGCTAGATTGAAGATTTTTTGGCAAAGGCTGATGATGAGCCTGTTTCAAATTTTTCTCCCATATCTGGAGAAGTCCTCTGCAAACACAAGGATAAAGCTGCTGAGCATTTTGCTCATGGACTTTGTGAGAAGTGCTACAACAAAGTAATACACATTTACTATGTTTAGAATGCATTGGTTTTGATACTCCATTCACCATTGACACATGACTTGATTGTTCAGTTTACTAAACTGTCGGGTGGACTGGAGGGTGGTGCTGACCCTCCAGCTTTCCAACGAGCTGAAAAACTAAGACTGGAAGCTGCTAAGAAGGCCGAGGAAGCTGCTGCTATTAAGGAAGCAATGTTAGGAGAGTCAATTTGTGAGATGCAGAATTCTGATGCTGAGCATAACATCATGAGCACTACAGAGGTAACAATCCTGTCCTGAACTTACTCAAACTCGTGCTTCATACCCTATCTGCTCAACAAATCAGAGGTGGCACTACAGTGCACCTTCTCTGCCTTCACTCACCTGGGACATCACTGATGAGGCCGCCCGTCCTTTGGGAGATGGAATTTAGGTGAGAAGAAGATGGTGCTGTTTCTTAGTGGGGTAGAAGAGAACTTCACTGGCTCGGGATTCTTGCAAGATGAGGAAGATCTGTAGTTGCGTTGACCTCTCCCTGTTCCCCTGCTTCTTCTTCTTCGGCTCATTCTGCTTGCCAAACAGCCCGGGTTCCAGTCTGGCTTAGACCTAACCCCATTTGGGTTGGCCACACACTACAGACAACTAACCATTTCCATTTTTCCGAACTCAACTCATGCAAAATGGTTAGCCCATGGCTTTCCTTGGAACCCTTGGCTTACATGTTAGTGGTACTCAAGTTCTCTAAGCAATTTATGACTATTCTCCCAATGTGCTCATGCATGCATGCATCACTAGTAGGCTGCATCTGGGCCCTAATTCCAACTGGGGTAAATAGTCTACTTATCCGAACAGACACGACACACAGCTTAGAAGAAGCCTGTAGTTTTATATTGAATCAGGGGAAATAAGAAACTTTGGTAGTGGCTTTGTCCCCACCATTTTTATGGCACCCATGTTGCCAGTCAAGAGGGAGCTACGCCCGCTGCGGCCCCAAGATCCCACTATCCCAGTGAGGATCGTATTTAGGAACTGCTGCTGCTGTTGGGATCAGGCTGACAGGCTGACATTGGTTTGTGGCTGCTACATGGAAAACAACTACGCAACCAGGGTAGTTTTAGGACACAGGTTATTTGTATTGGTTTTGAAGTTTGTGTTAGTCAGTTGTATAGTTGTGGGTGAAAATTAGAATACATATGGACAAGGTTTTTGAGTCGCCGACTAATCGCCGATTAGTCGCCGACTAATCGCCTAGTCGTCGCGCCGTGACTGGCTTGCGCGGGCGACTTGGCTCGCGGAGCGAGTCGCCCGACTCGCTGGCTCAACAGCGATTTTCTGCGATTAATCGCTGCGATTAGTCGATTAATTGACTTGCTGGCTCGACAGAGAGAGGGAAAGGGAGGGAGCTCGGGAGGAGAGGAAGCCATGGCGCTCGCGGCCGTGACCTAGGAACCGCCGCCGCAGCTCGCCGGCGACGCACCCCCTTCAGATCGACGGCGGCTGGACCTCCGCGGCGACGGCCGTGACCTCGAGCGAGGCTGCGGCGGCGCAGACTAAGGCGGGGGAGGAGGAGATGAAGCTTCAGGACTGAGCCGGAGGCGGGTGAGGCTGGGAAGGAGGCGGGGGAGGAGGCGCCGCCTCTCCTCGCCGGCGGCGCAGAGGAAGAAGTTCGAGGGGAGAGGCGCAGATGAAGGAGTGCGGGCTGGCAGCGCTAGGTTTAGCGAGTGGATGAGGGCCGGGAGTGGTTAGCTGGGCCGTGCTGGGCCTGTTCGGCCTGATAACTTTGCTTATCTGGCATTAATGGGCTATGCAAAGCAGGGAAACAGGTGCGGGAGTGCACTGTACTGCCATGGAGACTTGGGGCGATTAGTCCAGGCAAGTCACTGACTCAAGCCAGCAAGCCACTAGCCGCAGCCTTGGCGACTTGGCTTGACTCGGCGACTCAAAAACCTTGCATATGGAATTGATTCCATTTGTCCAATATTTTTGTTCTGTAGCTGTAATGCTTAACTACATATGGAATTGTTATACTATCCGTTTTATAATAATTTTGCAACATTGCTGCATGGTTATTTCCAAGGTTCTTAAAACTTCCAAGTTCCATCTTTATTTTATTAGTCTAGTTTTTATATTACACTCATTTCAGATTGGGGGTCCACTGCGAGGTTTTAGACTAGTCTAAGATTTTTCCTTGCATCTGGTATCACAAGTTTGCAACAACACTGTTTTCTGCCAATTTAGCTTCTCTTAATTTTTTCAAAAAAGTTACATGCTGCCTCATCTGTTGCACTTGAAGGACGTGAAAGACAAAAATATACTCGTTAATTCTGTTTGGCACGGTAACAGACTACCAATCGCGCAGTGATATCTTCTGATGGAATATTTGAACTGCAAAATGTACTTGTATTGCTGAACTATTGCTTTATTGCGTTGTGATGTATGCCTATGCCATGTATGTTACCTCTTCACTGCATCTGCGTTCGCTCTTTCTTTTATTGTCCACTATGTGTGTTGTGTGCCCTATATGTACTTGTTCTTGGAAATTCAGCTTGCCTTGTTTGAAACAGGATTCAGTTGGAGATAAATCTGCAACAATTGGTTCTGGGGAAATTGGAAAGGATTATGTAACTTCAAAAGATCCTGAAGTGGGAGGTTTGTTAGTTGTAACATGCAATAGTATCAGTTCAGTACCAGGCTACTTTTGGGTTCATGTTGTCAAGTTGATTGTTGCTGATCAACTTCTGAATGCTATTTGGCATCCTTAGGTGAAAATGGTAAAGTTGATGCTGATCCAGAAAGTTTTTCTGATATTGATGATGTGGAGGTACCTTTATCCATCCATCTGTTCAGCACACTTTTCAGGCTAATTTGTTGCAATCTTTGAGCCTGAAAGATGGCCAGATATGTTATTTGTGATATCTAATTCTCCATTAAATTTGGTAGGTTGACGGGTATCTTCACAATGAGGAAGAGACGCAATACAAAAAGATAATTTGGGAAGAAATGAACAAAGAATACCTAGAGGTAGGTATTGTAACTCTAGCAGCATTAGACGGTTCTTATTCTCACAAGGGGTGTAAGTGTAACTGTCTTCTGCTTTATTTGACAGGAACAAGCCGCAAAGGAAGCTTTAGCAGCTGAATTGGCAGCTAGAGGTGTGGGCGTGGGAGAGGGGCAACAGAAGGTATGAAATCTTACTAGTGTAACACAACCCTCCTGTGTATGCTTAACATTTTCGATTGAGTTCATGATTGCCCATGCATTTTTCATGTAGAAACGGAGACGTAATGAAGACATGAAGAACTCAACACCTGCTGAAACACCAGCGGAAGCAACATACAATATGTTAAAACGAAAGGTAATGAACATATTGTTCAGCCATAGCCGCCCAAAAATTGCTTGTCCTGTTAACATTGTAATACATGTTAAGCTAAGCATGCAAACAAACTGGCATTTAATATATAACGTTGTTTCTTGCAGGGACTTGGGTCAAAAATCAACGTTGAAGCAGTTGGTGGATTGTATAATGTATGTTTTATGAGTTTATGTTACTGAATTTATGGTTCTTTCTGGTTCTGTGAAGTTAATTGATTATTTGTTTACAAATTACGCTTAGAATATCACCTGCATGAAATTACAATTGCTACTCATATTTTAAAAAAATCTGGTCTAATTTGTTATGCTTACTGCGAGCAGACTAAAGATGAAGCTAGTGAAGCAAATGAAAAAGGAGACATGGGATTTGATGGAGAATATGCACATGACACTGGTGATGGTGAAACAGTAGAAGGTGGCTACGACTATGCTGATTACAACAACGATGGCTATGCTGATGGTGGTGATGCTGGAGCCTACGAGGATTACGATGGGATTGATTACTAATATAGTACCAAAATTCTGAGAAAACAGCTCAACAAAATAAGTCTTGGTCAACCGGAAGGGGTTTATTTGTACAATGTATTAATACTACATCCGTACCAAAATATTAGCTGTTTTTTTAGGCGAGTTCTGTAGCACAAAGAAGTTCCAATTAACCGAGGCATTGCACAGTGAAGTACTCCTATATCGCTAACTTCAAATCTTGTACTATGGTCTGGTCAATATGGCAATATTCAATTCTGTTTTCCTCCTTAAATCGAAGGCATACCTTCAGTTTAGTGGACGCCGCACAACAAGATTAGTGTTGTGGTCTGGTGAATTTGTTAATATTGGGTGTTCATATTACTCAAAGAAATATAACTATGGGGGCTCTGAGTTGACAAAAAAAAATTAGGATGACTAGGAAAACACTTCTTTGGATTCTTAAATTGAAAGAGAAATTGGGAGAATTATACCGAATGATAAGTCGTGAAGAGTTTAATCATATGTAAATACCTTAACCATCGCACCCGAATAAGTGGATGATTCATTTAGACTGTGAAATGTTATCCATAAGTGGATGATTCATTTAGACCATGAAATGTTATCCTGCTGATGTCAGCTGAGAAGGGAAGGGACAAAAAAATAGCGTAGATGAAAGGTAGGGCCAAATCAGATTTTTTTGTTGAAAAGGACCCCCTCGCGAACACAATTGACAGAAAAGACTCCCTCTGGACAAAATTGACAAAAAAGACCCCCTGGACCGTGGCACCTGCCGCGTGAGGTGGCCAGCCCTGCCGCCCCCGGGCCAGGCGGCAGGCCGTGTGCAACAGCTTCTGGCGCTGGGCGACGGAACGGGAAGTCGATATGGGCCATGCCGCCACCGGGTGGGGCGGCACCACTGTTGCTGCTGCTGGCCACCGGACAGCCTCACGCGAGTTTTCCGCAGTCAATTCGTCTGATTCCCGCGCGTTTCATCTCGTCTTTTTGCTCTGGCATTGATTTCCATGTGTTTCGTATTTTTACGTGACACTCACTGATTGCTACAGACTTGATTCCCTCTCCGATGCGTAATTTGCTCATGTTCTGCCAGCGCTGTTGCTGCCGCACGCCCAACAGCCATGCAGTTTTTTTTGGAGGGAACAACAGCCGTGCTGTTGCTGCTGCGACTGATGAGACAGTACGCCTGGCCCGTGGCGGAATGGCCCACATACGTCTCCGTTCGGTTCGCAGCGCCAAAAGCCGTTGCACACAGCCTGCCGCCTGGTCCAGTGGCGGCAGGGCTGGCCACCTCACGCCGTGGCGGCAGGTGCCACGCCGCCAGGACCCGGGGGTCTTTTTTGTCACTTTTATTTGAAGGGTTTTTTTTTTGCCAATTGCGTTCGCCGGGGGGTCCTTTTCAACAAAAAATCGCCAAATCATGTGAACTCTCTTTGTTAATCTAAAGGTTTATCGTTCCCAACGGTACAGATCTATAACTGAGACATAGAGCTTATTATATGCAAGTATATTCAGAAGTGCTTGGTTTTCAAAAATGGAATGTCTTAACTTTATCCAACTGAGCGACTAGACTATAGTGCAGCAGAATGAGCTTTGGATTAACTGGACTATTATTGGAAAAATCTAACTGGGACTAATAAGGGCTTTACTGAATATCCAAAGCAAGTTTCGGATACATGTTTTTTCTCACTTGTTTGATCTGTTGTGAACAAAGGTAGATGTTTCTTCCTCAACCAGTTGAGAGGCCACGCCATCACCATGCCCTGTGTTTTGCAAGGCGATACTATTTGACCAGTTTTATTCAGAATACTTCTTTTCTGGAGATTTTTATTCATAACCCTGGCCGGAAATAAGATGATCCAGGTTGCTAAACATGGTCAGTTATATCCGAGGGGGGATGCCCAGGAGATTCAGGTCGAGAAGGCCAAATGGAGCTTACAATTTGTATGTTTCCCTTGTTGATCCTAGGTCCTGTCTGTGTCGGTTGAATTAGTTTGGAAATTCTAATGAAGCCCTGAGTTGCTTGTGTCTTTTTATAAATTTGTTCGGTTCCTTTTTGATCCACAACACTGACAGTTGCTAGCAGTAGGTGCTACCTAGTTTCTTTTGTTGAACACGGATAACTCTATGCTCCCTTGTCGCTGAGATAGTGGAACCTGTCTTTTTTCTTTTTTGAACACGTGGAACCTGTCTTTTGATCGTATGAATGAGATAGTGGAACCTGGCTTTTGATCGCACTAAAAAAAAACCCCGAAAGAGTCATAGTCGATGCTCCTATCTCAGAAGCGTATGAAAACCCTCAGAACGAAATGTGGGAACAGTCACTGCACGCTAAGGCAAAAAAAGGTCAGAACCAAACCGGAGCACATCAGGGCCGCTGAATGACGACCGAGCTTACGCAAGGAGTACAAAGCATGGATTTTGCAATAGTACTTTTGTCGCAACCTGAGATTTCGTATTATTAGCACAATAAAATTGTAACATTCTTTTTTCCAACTGATAACACTGTAACACCTCCTATGATGAGCAAAATCTATCTGGAACAGAAACTTAGGACCAATGCAATGGTACGCAGTAACTTATTTTTCATGATTTTGATAGGTACGACAGTCAAGCATTGGACCAATGATGATTGATTTACCTTTTAATGACCAAATATAAACCTCTGAAATGTATCCAGATGATTTTAATAACTTGGTCTGACAAAAATTAAACGTTTGAATCGACAGACAAAAACATATTTTTTCAAGAAAAATACAGATTTCGATTATATAAATCAGCATAATAAATGAAGACTGCAGGTGATACCTCTTAAGAGAACTGTAAAATATTTGTGAAAATAGCAATGGCGAGGAGAAACTATTCAGCTCTTCATTGGATAATCAGTAGCAAAGAATGGTAAGTGCATTAGTACATTCTGTGTACAAAAACCAATTGGAATGCACTTTCAGTTTATGCTTCAGCCTCAGAAGCCATCACCAATAGTCACCACAAGAGCACACACCATTCTTAAAATGATGGAAGCGACTGGAGTCCCGCACAATGATCTCATGGTCAACAATCTTTGAGATGTAGGTGAAAGCACTGTGGCAATCACCACAAACGCGCAGGTTCTTTGTGATCCTTATTGGACATCCAGGGGAAGTTGTGAGGAGGCCATATGCGAGAGCAAGCTTCTCGCTGTGCTCAGCAAGAAGGTTATTTTTCTCCTCATCGTCGACATCATGGAGTGCAAAATTTGTCTCAGGGACATAACCCATAGATTTGATGCGATCAATCAGTCTCTCCAGAAGGGCATAAATCTGAGGGGATAGAGAATGCGATCGATCTCCAACAAAGAAAGACGCAGTTCCTTTCTTACCCTGGACCCAACTACAACCGGGCCTCTTCTTAATCCCGGAGTTCTTCATCAGGTTTCTGATTCTGGCTACATCCTTCCAACGCCTTGCATTAGCATATATGTTGGAGATGAGCGTGTAAGATCCATCATTCTCTGCATTCATCTCGACTAGCTTGTTAAGAGCATATTCAGCAAGTTCTACATTTGAATGTACTCTACAGGCACTAAGCAATGCAACCCAGACTACTGCAGTAGGCTCCATTGGCATGTCCTTGACCATATTCCATGCCCTATCTATCTGCCCGGAGCGGGCCAGCAAGTCAATGACACAAGCATAATGCTCTGCACTGGCAGCCACACCGTAGTCTCTGCTCATGCTGTCAAAGTAATCCAGGCCTCGATCAATCATTCTAGAATGGCTGCAAGCATATAGAACAACCAGGAATGATATATCATCAGGAACAAAGCCTGCCATTTGCATCTTGTCAAATATTTCCAGGGCCTCATTGCCACGACCATGCATCCCATATCCTGCCATCATTGATGTCCATGAAATGTCATTCCTTTGTGACATGCCATCAAATACATACCTAGCTGTATCGACATCACCACACTTTGAGTACATGTCAATAAGACAGTTTGCCACAAAGTATGTAGATGCTTCATATTGATGTTGACGAACCACATAAGCATGGATTTGCTTACCAACACGCAGGGCTGACAGATGTGCACAGGCCATCAGAATGCAGGAAACCGTAAATGCATTTGGAGCAACTGCGTGTGGTTTCAAGACCATCTGTGAGAAAAGCTCGAGGGCATCATTTGAGTCCCCATATTGTGCATAACCACCTATCATCACAGTCCAAGTCACCACATTACGTTCCTTTCGGGGTATAGAATCAAATATAGAACGTGCAGCTCTGAAGATTCTGCACTTTGAGTACATATCTATTAATGCATTGTGCACCATGAGATCCTCATCATCGCCATTACCACTAAAATGGTTATCCAAAGATAGAAGACAATTCTTCAGAGAGTAGGCATGAGTTTCCATACCCTGAGAGTATGCCCCCGAGGAAGCACAAGCAGACAGCACAGAGATGATTGTGACAGAATTTGGCTTCTGCTGAGATGTTTTCCTTGCGCATATTCTTAAAAATCTCAAAGGCTGCCTCAAAGTTCCCACTTTGGGAGTAGCCAGTCACGATTGCATTCCAAGAAACAACATCTTTGATTTCCATCATATTGAAAACCTTTACCGCATCCTTCATTGAACCACATTTTGCATAAGTATCAACCAGAGCATTGCCTACAAAAACATCTGGAAATGTACCATGCCGAATGGTATTTCCATGAATTTCTCTAGTTCGAGGTAGTGCCTTTAGAGAAGCACATGCAGGAAGAATGTTCACAATGCTAATGATGTCAGACCTATCATTTGTAGCCTTCTCGTGGACAATCATTGCCATTTTCGAGAACATATCCAACGCGGTCCATGGACTATTGTGTTTAACATGGGCTGCAACAATTGAATTCCATGATATGACATCATCAATTCCCCTCTGAGCTATTTCCTCGAACACCTGGCTGGCTTCCTTCAGTGAACCACAGCGGGCATACATCGCCACCAATGCATTGCATACAAAGACGTTTGACTCAAAGCCATTACAGCATATAAGTCCATGGAATGTGATACCACAATGGTACGAGGGTAGCTCTCCACAGGCCTTTAGTATATGCGGCAGAGTGAAATGGTCCGGTCTGGTTCCAGCACGCAGCATCCGGCAAGATACCGCAATTGCATGGTCAAGGTGGCCCTCTTTGATATGTTCTCGGATGAGTAGGTTCCACCAGACAGCTGGAGACGGTACAACATGCTCCAACACTGAGAGAGCCTCATCTGTGGAACCACACGCAAGATAAGCAGCTACAACACCAGTACCCAAAGATCTCGGTGATAAAAACGGTTGAGATGGCAGTGGTGGAAATGACACTTCCAACAATGATGCTGGATAAGAAAGAAGACCCGAAGAAATTAGCTGCTGGTGAACTTGATGGACTGCATTCACAGACCTGCATTCCTTTAACAGGGCGGCGAAATGAACAGGAGAAACATCTCGGCCAAAGCCTGCTGCATTTGCAACTGAGATGAACCACCGTACAGCAATTGGTGTTGTGACTCTTGGCAAGTTGAAAAGCATAATATTGTGCAGACTAATCCCTCAAAGCAGTCATCGCATCACTGTACAACGAAAAAGAACAAAATGAGAAGAAGGTGTCGTACACATAGTCTTTCAATTATACAAATTGATGTAAGGAGCAGAAAAGAAGAGCAGGCAAAGATCAAGAAAATAAATGCACACGCCCTCAAGCCTTGCTGTGGCAGAGCTAGATGTCGCAGGGGCAAAGTTCGGATCAGAACCTGTCTTTGCGTGCATAAAACTAGCTGACAGGCAATCTAGTTGTCCTTTCGCTCAGAAGCTTGTTAATCTAGACTGTCCTGGGTTTAGCATAATAGCATTCATGCTGCACAATGTATCTGAGCTCAGTTTGAAATGAAATTTGGCGAATTGTGCGCCTCCCACTTGTTCCAATAAAAAAAACTACACTAGAAAATAGCATTTCTCTTGTATCGTCTCGCTGTTTCTTTTCTTTTTTCATTGTTGTTCGATGTAATCCTGGCCGGTTGATGGCTTTGTTAATTCAAAGCCGGGCTCTTCTTGAGCCTTGTTCTAAAAAAAACTATAGTGGAAAATAGCATCTCTCTTGTCCACATTGCTTACAAAATACTACATGCCTGAGTTGAACAAGCTACTCAACCATGGCACTCTCCAGTCTGCAGTACCTCCCTGCCCTTCTCTCAATACTAATAAAAGCAACTAAGAATGAATGAGAAGAAGAAAATTGCAGTGCAAATCAGAATGGACTGCCATTTAGTGCTTAATTCCAGACACTCAAATTAAGTTCAAGATTGAGACGCATCCATCTCACACATGACACATGGACTGACGGACATCACAAGTGGGCAGGGAGAGGCAAGGAAACACAATATTACCAGCAGGGAGAGAGGGACTCGCTGAATCACACGCACGCCGCCTCTTCCAGTGCTTGACGATCGCCCGTCTCTGCCTACTAGCCCAGCCCCGCTGCCCACTTGGCCGCCGGCCACGGCTGGGTCGCTGCCGGCTGGAGGAAGAGGAAGGGATTGGTTTTTGCTCCGGTTACTAATAAGTTGTGTTCTCCAGGGAACGGCCTAGCGGCGCCGCGCGAAGCTCTGCTGGCCGCCGGTCGAGGTTGAAGCGCTGGCTGGAGCTGGCGAGCAGGCGGAGTGCGGGTGCGGCGCCGTGCTAGGGCGGCGGCGGAGGGTGAGCACAAAGAAAGAGAAGAAGCAGAACAGAGAAGGCGCGCTGGAAGGAGGAGGAGCGAGAGGGCGTGGCCCAAATCTTTTGCGTCGTCGGTCGGGCTTTGGTTGGGCCGGGTTGCAAGGAGCGGGGTCGACGGAAGCAAACTCGTGGTGGGCCGAGCCCAGCTCCGGTTCGGGCTCGGCCTCGCACTCACCTCCGCCCTCGACTTCTCTAAGAAAAAGAAAACCTCCGCCCTCGACGTCTCGCCGTGGTCGCCGGCTCCGCCGATTCGGCCGGTTGCCGCCGTCTCCGACTCTGTCCATCTACTCCTTCTGGTCCTCCCGCACTCTCCAGCACTTGATCCACCGTTAGCCCCTCCAAATCCAACAAACACTTGCACGTCGCCATCGCGGAGCGAAACGGCGACCCCCAGGAGAGAGCACAACAAACTACAGCAGCACCATACCAAGGTAAGCAGTGAGCTCATGCATCTTGGATTCTTGACAGCTGCAAAGGAAATCAGTGGGATCCTTTTCCTGATCAAACGTACTCACTCCATGTGAGTGATTAACAACGACTCCTGACAGCGTGTGTTCATTAGGTTTGGACCCTAGCTAATGGCTGGGCATTTCAGTGCCGGTCTCTTTCTGCTTTGTCACCCCAGCCCCCAGGGAGCTTCTACCTGCAGCCTGTCACCACCTAGAACTGCATCATTATCATTCTTATAATTTCCTGATTATCCTTTTTCTTTTTTTGAACACCTCTGATTATCCTTTCGTGTCCTTTTCACGGCAAGATCCAGGTTTTGATTCCCCAAGGGTTTAGTTTTGCTAGTTCTAAAAGTCTGTGCTGTTACTCTGTTTAATCAAGGACTAAATAAACATTATAATTCAGTAATCACAACGTGATGACAGCAGTTTCACACCACGCAGAGAGGGGAAACGGAGAAGAGAGAAAACTGTGATGGGAAATGAACAAAAGGTGTTAGGAAACTTGCAGCATCGAGCTGAAACCTTTGATCCACTACTGAAAAATGAAGTGAAACTTTTCAGGAAAAGAAAGTGCCCTTGGAGCTAACTCATGTATTCTGCTAAAGTGCTCAGAATTTTTTAGATGCACATATCCAAGTTTCCAGTTCAAAATGCACCAGTTCTTAACAAGTTCCCAGCAAAAATTACCATATATATATATATCCAATCTGACTAGAGGAGACTGACAGAGTTAGACTGCATACTTTCTTCAGGAAAGAATTTCACTAGTAAAACAAGTTGTGAAGCAGCAAATAATCACAACACTGAGAAGCTATCACCTTCATTGCAGCAAATGCTAGCGTACATGAAGCTGAAATTCACATGGCCAAATGCAGTCCAAAAAACTCAAAATCTATACATTGACAATTCCTACCAAACAGCTAACCAAACAAAAGGGAAAACAAACTAACTCAAACTGACATGCTGAAAAAACAGAAGCGGTAAAAATCGGAAGGCAGGCGTATCTGTGTATGGCCACATAGCAGTACGGCAGAACCCGTTCAATGAAGAACCAGATCTGAGCCAATCTTATTCAAGCCTCCGGTGATCCATAACCCATGATCCGGTCTGCTACTCTGCTGATCCGTAACTATATATAGTCTTTATCTCCACACGCATAATGTACACAAACTAGGTCTTCAAACTCCTTATGTCCAGTCATCTGAATATTCATCTTGTCGAGACTGGAAGCTGGACAGAGCACAAAAAACTCACCTATTGCTACACTGTGAGTGTGTCTCAAAATCTGGCGAGGCACCATGCTCGCTCATACTACCTCTCGACAAGTTTCGCATCCTTTGCCAGAACTTCTTGTTCTTGCCTGTCATCAGAGGGCCGGAGATGGACTGCATGCGGAAAGAACCTGAATCAGCAGCTGGAGTGAAGACAGGTGTTGAGCCAAACATCTCAGATAATAGCACCCTCTCCGCTTCCATGCCAGTTACATCATGAGCCGCTGTCGTACGAGCCGCCAATTCCTGGCTGAAACTTCCCGAACCAAAACCTTCATCACCCTCGCTGCAGACAAGCTTCAAGGCCTGCACAACTTCGCTCATGCTCGGTCGGTGTGCAACCTCAGGCTGTACACACATGGATGCGATGGCAGCTGCTTTCGCCACGTTGTCCAGTGGCACATTAGGGCCAAGAAGTGGATCAACAGCTTGACGCAAGCCCACCACATTTGTCAGATATGGGCGAGCCCATGCGACTAGGCTTTCTTGGCCTGCAGGCTGAGACATGTCCACAGGCTTCCTACCTGTGAGAAGTTCAAGTAATACGACTCCATAGCTGTATACATCACTCTTGACAAGAAGATGGCCTGTCATGGCGTACTCCGGTGCAACATAACTGAGAAGAAAGACAGAATATCATACCATGTTTAAAACTATACCAAGACGTCGAGGAGGAGATAGTCCTTACCCGAATGTTCCCATTACACGGGTGGAGATGTGCTGGTTCCCCTCCCCCCTCGCAGTCCTGGCCAGTCCAAAGTCTGAAACTTTTGGTGTGAAATCATGCTCTAGCAGTATGTTGCTTGACTTGAAATCACGATGAATCACACAAGGGCTTGAGTCTTCATGTAGATATGCTAGTGCCCGCCCTGCCCCCAGGGCTATCTTCATACGTGCATTCCAATCAAGTGGAGCTATCTCGCGATCGGCTCCTACAATGAGCCAACACATTAAGTAATTAGTTTCAACCAACTGCTGACACTTCTATATGCTGGCGGAGTTAAATCTACAATAACATACTTACCATGCAAATGGGACTCAACGCTGCCATTTGGAATAAGTTCATATACCAGACACCGCGCGTTCTCCTCTACGCATATGCCCAACAACTTGACCAAATTTCGGTGATGCAATCGTCCCAGCATCTCAACCTCTGCCAAGAACTCTCGTTCACCTTGGCCATCAAATCTTTTCAGAACCTTTACCGCAACTGTGGTTCCATCTTCAAGTGTCCCTTGGTACACACAACCGAAGCCACCTTCCCCAAGTATCGACGAATCATCAAAGCCATTCGTAGCCTTTTCTATCTCAGCAAATTTGAATGTCTTTGCCTGCCCTGTGTATGCTGCCATACTTGACCCCAGTGAACTTGATGGACCTGATTGAGTACTACGGCGACCAGCTAAAAGTGTGTTACATGTCCCTGCAATCATGATGTGTTTCAGGATGGAAACTTGTTGCTGGTAAAAATGGACAGATATTACTTTAACAACAAAATGATACATGACATTCAGAAGTGAATGCCTCATCTGAAATGTTACCATAAACACTGTGGGTTAGCATTTGAAATGTGGACTATCTTTTTACTAAAAGTTGGCTGTGTGCATCACAATGATGCAGAGGCTGGGGTTATCCCTTTTTGATCTTTTGAGAAAATTAATAAAATTGATTTTTCCATTCTGACTTATTATTATCTGAAAAATATGCTTGGCATATACAGATTTAATATGTCACTCGCCTGAGTAATTGTTATTTCTGGGTCAACCGAGTTGCACATCATCAAATCTATGGTAGCACAAAAACGTTTGTGCAACTTTGTGTGTAGAAATGTTTAACTGACCAGCTGCACATGTCTAAACCTAATTTCTAACATTTGCAGCTACTGAATTAACCGTTAGATTAAGAATCAACTTTCAAAATCATCCATTTAGAAGTAACACTTTCTCAGTGAGCTGAGAGACAGATGCCCGTTATAATTTTAGCAATGGTCCCATAAGTAAATCCTTGAGAATAGCGCACGAATTTAGAGGCAGTGGCTAATTTAATCCTCGCAACATTAGTAATTTCCAATTCAATAAGGTAGACATTACATGAAGGATGGTGGGGACGCCGGGGATAATGAAGCTTCCATTTTCTATAAAGACAGACCCAGTGCTAGAAGCTCCCACATCAGGTGGGGTCTGTGGAAGGATTATACGAGGATAACATCATGGCTTCACATGTCTATTTTATCGGTAGGAATTAGTGTATACGACCAGGACAAAATATTGAAAATATGATTATGGGGTGCAGTTTTTCTATATGGGATGTTCGAAAGCATATATGCTGCATCGGAGGCCAAGGCTGTATCTCACGTGGCACAATAAAATATGCCAACTATACGGTATTCCCTCCCAAAGGGCATTGTTGGAAATATTTGCCTATAGGACACATTGAATTCAATAGCCAGTTGGAACTGGAAACACTTGGCTGAAAATGTGCAGCTATTGTTCTGCTGTCAATCGAACAGCTAAGCCAAGTAACATCATAATATAATATGATTATAGATATTAGAAGGACATGTACACATACCGGAAGACCTGGAAATTTTGGGAATTGCACTATGTGGATATCCTTGAGCTATGTCATCTGAATCCCTGAATTTGAGTATCAGCAACCATGCAGCCACAATGCAAATAATCAATGCTATAACAGTGGATAGAGCAGCAATAGCAATTACGCTCCCATTCACTTTTCTTTTGGGTTTTCCTACATCAACCCCCAGGGGCTTCATTGCCCTTGCATTTCTGCTGTTGCCGAATGCACCAGCTGGTGCTGAAGGTGGAGAAGGAGGAAGCCCTGAACAAAATACAAATCTTTGGTGAAACTCTTAGTGCAGAAGTTCAAAATGCTTAACAATGAGATATGATGAGCATGACGTACTGAATCCACTGATGTTTATGAGATCAATCAAATGACTACAGTATACTGAAAATAGCTGGTAGCATTGACCAACTACAAATAACCAAATAAGAGAGTCCAAGGACACATGCAAAGAATGCATACCTGGATAGACAACATAGAGAATCTCATAGTCCCCGAAAACTGACGGTTTGAGAGAAATCTTTTTGCTCCACAAGGTTTGAAATGTCGACAAGGCAGTAGCTTTATCAAAATTCACATGCATTGGTACCAGATGCACAAGAACTACTGTCTTGTCAGGTTGATCGCCAGCCACATTTGCACCCATAACACGAACCTGCCGCCGTGCCATGTGTACCCCAGATCCCACTTCGTCGGCAAAATCCGAAACTAACGGAAAGAATGAATAAAGGTCCACACTTAAACGGATTCCAACTTTAATTGGTAGAACACAAGCACATGGAGCTCCCGCGGGTGGATCCGTTAGAGGCTCTGGGCACACTAACGATTTGCAATCTGCATATTAACGCTTCACTAGGTAAGAATCATCAGTATTACCCAATATGCACAGATCCAGTATATAAAGTTTGAAAGGACAAAGGTATGAGAATACATAAAGATAAATGTACCTAAATTAGGTGGTGGTGGGGGCAATGTCCAAATAGGATGAGTTGATGGTGCTTTGGGTTCTGTTTCAGGAGGAATTGGTGGAAGAGTAGGAGAAACACGAGGTCCTGAAAATAACTGAAGCTTCAAAGATCTGTACTGAAATCAGGAGACAAATACTAAACAATGCAAAGCAAGAAGGCTTGAAGGTACTTTTGCTGCCATCAGAGGGGCCCTTTGGTGACACTGGTGGAGGAGATGGAGGATGCACATGGAGGTTTGGATGGCCTGGACAGGAAAAACAATGAAAGTCTCAGTACTATGAAATGAAACCAATGTTTTATAGAAGGAAGAACTACCATTACCTTGAATCATCGGTGGTGGTGCATGATGATTTTGCCTTTTAGTCCCAACCTGCTGTGGAGGTTGAGCTCGCGAGACCTCAGGACCTATAACACTGAACTTTTGAGAATCTTAACACTCACAATAGATAATCGCTAGGTTTTTCAAAAGGCATTATGCCGAACCTTGAGCATGGGGTGGTGGGTAAGATGGGGGAAATGATGGACGTTCTCCTTTCGTTGGTGTCGGAGGATGAGATCTGCTAGTGGGTGCTGGTTTAGGAGCTACCCCTAACGATGGGGGTTGAGCATGTGGAACCGTTGATGCATTCCTCGGGAGTGTAGGCATATTTGTGTTGTGGGGCAGAGGACTAGCTGCAGGCACAAACCCTGAAATCAGGAATTTCAGTAGTCAAGATACATTGTCTTTCACAAACAAGCTGCCAATTTTATTTTTTTTTTTGAGATTACCTCTAGTTGGTGATTTGTGAACCAGTGCAGTATTAGGTTCCTTTGGTGGAGGTGCAGGTCGAATGTCATGGTTCTTACCACTTGCAGGAGGGGAAGTATTTGCTGGGGGTACCGTGTTTCCTACAATAAACATGAAGTTCAATATCTAAGAACAATGACATGTAAGAACATTGTCAAACAAATAGCAACATAATTTTTTTTGATACTCACCATTGTTATGCTCGGCATTTGGAGCTTGCGCTTGTTGTTGAGGTGCATGTGCAATAATAGGTGGTGCAATTGGAGGTTTCACATGTTCCGGAGGAACTACTAAGAAGAACGGTAAATGGTAAAACATATGCAGCTTGTCAAATTTGATCTATCCCATGTCAGTAATTTACCTGAAGTGGAAGGAGGAACTGCCCGGAAAATGCCTTCAGGTGGCGGATACGGAGGGACATCATTACCTAGAGAGGGAGAATGCAGGAGTGAATAAGGAGGGAAGGAACATATTTGCACAATTTTATTAACTTTTTGGTACATCAAGAATCCGGGAACCTAAGCTTATGAATCGTTACTAGCAGAATATATACCTGATCCAATTGGCCTAACCGGTTGATTGTTCACAGAAGGCGGAGGCGCTAGTGGCACATTAGGCTTCACAGCCACAGATGGAGTAGGAGCCTGAACTGTAGATAGTGAAGGAGGAGGCACTAGTGGCACATTAGGCTTCAAAGCCACAGATGGAGCAGGAGCCTGAACTGAAGGTATTGAAGGAGGAGGTGCCAGTGGCACATTAGGCTTCACAGCCACAGATGGAGTCGGAGCCTGAACTGAAGGTAGTGAAGCAGGAGGTGCTAGTGGCAGATTAGGCTTCACAGCCACAGATGGAGTAGGAGCCTGAACTGAAGGTAGCAATGCAGGTGACCCAGGAAGTATTGGTGCGGGGTTTCCAGCTGCAGCTTGCGGCGGAGGAGCTGCTGCCGGGGGCACCCCCTCAGTGACAGCAGGAGGAGGAGCAGGCTCAACTGGAGGAGACACAGACACAACCGGAGGAGGCGCAGACTCAGCTGGAGGAGACGCAGACACGACCGGAGGTGGCGCAGACTCAACCGGAGGAGGTGCATTATAACCTACACAAGATTCAGTTAGTGATGCACACATCAGGATTGGAAATGCCATGTCTGACTGAATGTGAGCTACCTTTAGGGGGGGCTACCGGAGCCGGTGCAGCCTGCGGTTCAGCCGGAACTGCAGGGCTCACAGCTCCCTTCTGGAGGGGAGGGTTTGCTGATGAAGAAGGGGGTGCTGCAACAGATCAATGTAAGGGCCTGCACATCAATGTCGCTGATGATCTTTGAAAATTCAGAGCTACCTGCTGGAAGAGTTACTGGACCTAGGGCGGAGGAAGGTCCAGGAGGACTAGAAGCCTGTCCTTGATCGACAGGCGAATTACCAACCGCAGGAGCAGGCGCCAGATCAGTACCTAGAGTGGAGTGAAGAACACAGGTTCAGGGAACAGGTAAAGTATGCAGTGTACATTACCTACTAACTGTGCAATGACTAAGCTCTGAGTTTTAGTATCAGACAATCTACAGGTTGCTATCTGAGGCAAATCTCCAGTGTCTTTTCACCACAAAAGTTGCAAAGCAAGAGCAATTATTGCAATTTGCAAGTATGCAACATGAAAAAAAATGCCCAGCATCTGCATCATCCGACGCATGCGGCCAAAAATTATTAATTGTTCTTGCGATATCACGGCCAAAAACACAGGTAGATGAAGCAGCAAGCACATGCGACGCAATTAAAGTGGCTCGCAGTTGCAGTGACAGCCAAAGACAGGGGAACGGGAAATGCCAAGACGCCGACATTGCGCCGTCCCTCTTGATGAGAATTCAGAAGCAAGGAGCACATGCGTTTAGTGGTATCAAGCTTCAGAAAACTCTCCTGTGGGTTGCTCAAATCCTGAATAAAAAACTGTGAAGCGCGGTTTCCTGGCAACAGATCAGCTGGCCAGCCTGCGCATTTGGAAGAAAATTTGTTGAGCCCACAGGTTTCCGCATCAAATTGTTCAACCGAGGCAAAAAAAAAAAGGGAAATGTCATGGAGAAACAGCCAAGAATTCGCATTGTCCGGCAGCTGCACATCAGCTGATCCCCAATTTCCCACCCCAAACAAACCGCGCCATGGAACCTGGGGAGAAGAGGAGGAGAGAGCTGAAAGCTACGCAATGCTAAAACATTTCTCACCTGTGGATCCAAGAAGAGAAGCCAGAAGCAGCACCAGCGCGCAGGCAAGACGCCGCATCTCGCCGTCGCTCGTAGCAAGAGCAGCGGCAGCAGCAGCAGCAGCAGCAGCAGGAGGGGATCAGAGGCGAGTGGGTTCAGGCGCAGCGCCGCACCCGCAAGAAGCCCCTAGAGCGGCTGAAAAGGAGGGAGCCTGACCGCCATTTGGGTAGCAAGCCATGAGCAATCGCGGGCCCATGTGGGGAGGGAGGGACAGGGAAGGAGTAGCGAAGAGCAGCGCGAGGGAGGGAGAGGAGGAAGAGGGGAAGGTGGCCGAGGCACCAAACACCACTAGTACTCGTACAGTATAGCACCAGTACTTGAAGGCCGCAAGGGGAAGAAACTGTGTAGTGGTACTAGAAGTGGTAGCAGCTACTACAAGTAAATTCACACGCCCTAAAAAGAGAACCCTAGCAGAGTAAATAATTTTAAAAATAAAGGAGAAAGCAGTGGCGATCCTGGTAGCCCGGCTCAAGGAACCAACGACAGACGGCCATGGCCGGGTGACGTGAGAAAACATTCGTTACTTCCTGCCCGTGCCCTCGCCCACGCACCACCACCACCTTGCTGCACGAGGCCGAAAGAATCTCGTGATCTTGGCCTGGTTTAGTTTAACCATGGACGCTAGTACCACGAACTAGTTGTGGTACCGCCGCGAGACGCAAATGCAAATGTAGATCTTTGGGAGTGCGCTGCAATTAATCCAGCTAGCCCGTAGTCCGTCCGTCCGTCCCTCTCACTGTGGGGCTTTGGTTATCCTTTGTCCTCCCGCCAGCCTGGTCCGGGAAAATTACCGGCTCCGACCACCCCAGCTTGTCGCTTTACCACTGTGCGTACGTACGCAGTGCAACGCAGTGGCCGTGGCTTTGCGTTTGGATGGGAGCAGCACGAGCCCCTGAAATTGAGCGCCAGGTTCTCTTGCCCGTGCGCGCGCGCGGGCGGTGCCACGGACACGGACGCGGGCACTGTGCCGGTGGATCACGGGGCCATGTCGGCCGAGCGCGGCCGCTGGCTGCGTGCCTCCGTGAACGAGCGGAGCGGGGCATCGGATGCTGCGCGCCCTGGGCAGAAAACACACGGTCTGGGTGCTGCCTCCCTTGCGGGACCTTTGGATGCACATGCACATGAAGGTGTGGAGGCTATGTTTGATCGGGTAATCCTAATCCTGACACGGAGATTTGTCGCTGTTTGCTCTGCCGCGACGTCGGTACGCTAGCCGGCCCGTTCGTTTTCGGGAATCGAGGCGTTGTGGAGTCGCCGTCGCCGACGGAGACCGCCAAACCGGCGGCGATCTCGCGTGTCAGCCTCGATAGCTGACGATCTGCTGTACGTTTCTTCTTCTTTCCTTTTCTTTTTTATTTACTAGATACCGAAAAAGGCTTTCGCCCCGTTTTATATATAAAGCAAATCGCCACAGAGCATACAAACAGAAGTAAGTCCACACACACCCACCCACGTTTCACGGCAAAGTACACAGATTCTGCTGAGGGCACAGCTCAACAAGCCCATAAAATAAAAAAGAAAACAACACACTCCGGTCGCAGGGAGCCTAGTCTGGATCCGGCGGAGGAGGAGGAGGCGGCGGCGACAGGCGGACGGCCATCGAACGGAGGTCGGCGATGAAGGCTGAGATGGCGTCACGGTTCGGGGGGCGGCTAAGCGGCCGCCAAAGCTGCAAGAAACCCGAGAGTTTGAAGAGCGCGTCAGTAGCCCGTCGAAGGGGAGTACGTTGAATCACAAGCTTATTGCGAACGGTCCAGAGGGTCCAGGCGAGAACCCCAACCTCAAGCCACCTAATGTGGCGAGAGGTCACGGGGGACAGCTGGAGTTCAGCAAATAAGTTCGGGAAATTGGTGTGGCACCAACTTCCACCGACCACCTCGCGAAAGCAGCTCCAGAGGAACTGGGCGGAGACGCAGGAGAAGAAGATGTGGTTCGAGTCTTCAGGAACATCATAGAGCGGGCAGAGACCAGTACCCGGGCCATTGCGCTTGCAGACCTCCACCCCGGACGGGACCCGACCGCGAATCCACTGCCACATGAAGATGCGAATCTTCAAGGGAACGCGGATGGACCAAACCATCGACAAGGGGAGGGGGCGGAGGATGGGGCAATGGCCAGGTAGAGCGACTTGGTGGAGAACTGGCCCGACGGCTCCAGGCGCCAGCGCACCAGGTCAGGACCACCATCCACCAACGGCTCATGAAGAGCAACGCAATCAAGCAACTCACGCCAGGCGGCGGATTCCGCGGGCCCAAAAGGCCGTCGGAAAGCAAGGCGCCCTAAGTCAAGAAGGGCCCTATCAACAGAAATCAAGGGGTCGACGGAGATAGAGAAGAGGGCAGGGAAGCGGGCCGCAAAGGGAGAGTCCCCGGCCCAGCGATCAAACCAGAAGAGCGTCGAGAGACCGGACCCCACTGAGATGGAGGTTCCAATGCGGAGGACCGGGAGAAGCTAGACAATGGACTGCCAGAACTAAGAGCCGCCTGATTTCTGCAGAAGGCTAGGGGTTGTCCATGCAGGTATTTAATCCGGATAATGTCGAGCCAGAGGCCACCTTGACCTTGCGCGATGCGCCAAAGCCAATGGGAGAGCAGGGCAATATTCATCCTTTTAGAGCACATGATGCCCAGGCCACCTTGCTCCCTGGGCTTGCAAATGTCGGGCCAGCTGACCATATGGTACTTCTGCTTGTCATGATCGCCAGCCCAGTAGAAGCGGGACTGGATCTTGACGATCTCCTTGTGGAGAGATTCGTGGAGGTTGTAGAAACTCATAAGAAACAAGAGGAGGCTGGAGAGGGATGAGTTGATGAGAATAGTCCGGGCGGCCTTGGACAGCCACCTCCCCTGCCAGGGCTCGCAACGAGATTGGAGCTTAGCCACGGAGGGGCGTAAGTCCGCGACGGAGAGCCGCGAATCGCTAATGGGCGTCCCCAGGTAGGAGGCGGGGAAGGAGCCCAGGCGGCAATTAAGTCTGTTGGCGATGGCCATAGACTCAGAGGGGGAGTATCCCATCACCATAACATCACTCTTGTCGAAGTTGATCTTGAGGCCCGACATCTGTTGGAAGCAGAGAAGGAGGAACTTGAGGTTGGCGATGTCCACCTTCGAGCCTTCGACCATGATGATCGTGTCGTCAGCATACTGTAGGATGGAGATCCCAGAGCCCCCGGAAAGGTGGGGGGTAATCCCACGAATATGGCCAGCGGCTTTTGCCTTATCAAGGATGGAGGCAAGAGCGTCAACTACCATATTGAACAGGAAAGGGGAGAAGGGGCCGCCTTGACGAACCCCACAAAAGGTGGGGAAGAAAGGGCCAATCTCGCCGTTAATGTTGACCGCCGTGCGACCGCAAGAGACCATTTGCATGACTCTAGTGATCCACCGGTCATCGAAGCCCTTCCGAAGAAGGACTTCCCTGAGAAAGGTCCAGCTAACTGTATCATATGCCTTGTGGAAATCAATCTTCAGAAAAACCGCCTTAAGGCGTTTGACACGGACCTCATGAAGGACTTCATGAAGGACAAGGACTCCATCTAGGATGTATCGGCCCTTAATGAAGGCCGACTGGTTAGGATGGGTCACCCGGTCCGCCAGCAGGGTCACCCTATTGGCGTACCCTTTGGCCAAGATCCGGAAGATCACATTAATCACCATGATCGGGCGGAACTGACGGATGTCGGACGCCCCAGGGACCTTGGGGATGAGAGATATGATCCCGTAGTTGAGGCGACCCAGGTCAATGGAGCCAACATAGAATTCATCGAAGATGGCCATGACCTCAGGTTTAATCATGTTCCAGAAGGTCTGGAAAAATTTGACCGGGAGGCCATCCGGACCCGGCGCCGAGGAAGAATTCATGCCCTTGATGGCCTCCCAAACCTCCTGCTCAGAGAAGGGGGCCGTCAGGGCCTCGTTCTCCGAGGCGGACACCAGCTGGGAACCAGCCCAACAATCGGGGGCGAGAGAGATGTCGCTCCTAGGAGCGGCAAAGAATAGGGACCTATAGAAGCCGTCGACATGGGCCCAGATGTTGTGAGGGTCCTGAAGGAGAGTCTCCCCATCCCAGAGAAGGGGGATCGTGTTGCGTCTACGACGGCTGTTGGCGATAGCCTGGAAGTATGCCGTATTCGCGTCTCCCTTCAGGACCCATTTCTGCGCGCCCCGTAGGCGCCAATAGGCTTCCTCATCGGAGTAGATCACGGAGAGCTGGTCTTCGAGGTCATATCGGGATAGCCACTCGTCCGGAGAGAGACCCACCGCATTAGCCCGAAGGTCGAGAGCCTGAATCGCGGACAACAGTGCCTTCTTACGCTCCCTGGCATCGCAGCCCAAATTAGCCCCCCAACCCTTCATAAACTGCCTGCCACGTTTCGCACAGAAGTGCCACGCGTCAATGGCTGAAGGGGGGCGAGGGTGGGGGTGGGCCCGAGCCTCGATCCACCGAGCACAGACGGCGTCGGTAAATCCAGTCTGGGAGAGCCAGAAAGTCTCAAAGCGGAAATGAGGGGTGATCGGCGGACGCTCGTCCGCGGAAGAGAGAAGCAGGGGGACATGGTCCGAGCCAATCCGGGTGATGGCACGGAGGGAGGCTAGGGAACAGCGGAGGTCCCAATCCGGGGACACTAAGACCCTGTCCAAGACAGACTGGGTCGGGGAGGCTTGCCGATTGGTCCAGGTGAACCGGGCACCAATCCTATCAATCTCCCGGAGGGCGAGGTCAGCAATGAAGTCATTAAACATTTGCATCCGTGCAAAGCAAACATTGTCATTGCTCTTGTCTTCCGCCACACGCAGAAGGTTAAAATCGCCGCCCACAACCACGGGAAGGGAGGCCGCCGAGATCTTCCGGTGGAGCTCCTCAAGGAAAGCGGCCGACCTGCTATGGTCGGCAGGCCCATAGACTATGATAATCTCCCACTTGAAGTTGAGAGATCTCTCAAATAGCTCCATGCTGACGAAGAATTCTCCCCGATCCATGCTGCCCACCTCGAAGGTGGCATCCTTTACACCTAAAAGGATGCCACCCGAGTGACCTGTGCTCCCACTAGAAGGGAGCCAATGCCAAGCAAAGAGGTGGGAGCTCATACGGTCAAGCTCAGGAAGCGAGAAATCACGTCGCATGGTTTCTTGAACGGCTACTATGTCGATGTGCTCATCTCGCATGTGCTCCACAAGTTGGCGACAACGACCATCATGGCCGAAGCCGCGGATGTTCCAGAATAGAGCTCGCATTAAGGAGCCATTGGGGGGCTGCTTGACCCTAGAACACGAGATGCGCTTTGCGCACGAAGAGCCGCCGTGCGAGAGCGAGTACGACCATGGATCTCCTCCCCGACCGCAGGGGGGAGGCTCCGTCAGCCGTGACACGGACGGAGAGGGGGCCGCCCCACCCGTAGGAGGGGCAAGAGGAGAGCCGCACGGGCATCCGCGAGTTTCCCATCAAGAATCTCACGAGCTCTGATAGCCGCGATCTGGGCTAAAGGGGGGCCAGCTTCCCCTCTAAAAATGATCGCGGAGTTGGAGGCCACTTTGGCGAGGTTGCCCAGATGAATAGACTCAAGCACAGAGAAGGAACAAGACGAAGCAGAGGGGGGAACAGAGGGCGTACCTGGCTCCAGGTTACAAGCTGCAGCGCGGAGCTCCGCCCGCTCGGGGATGGGCAGAGCCGGGCTGCCCTCAGGGTGAGCAGCATCCAGCCTCACACTCCGGCGGGAAGCAATCACCGGGGAGGAGGTCGACCGTCCGCGACGAGAGTAGGTGGCAGAGCGGGGGGGAGGGGGCTGGGCTGCCACGGGAGTGAGAACCCGAGCCACGCCCTCCCCAGGCAGAGCCGACGCAGAGGAGGCCAACTGAGCAGGTCCAGAGCAGCCGAGGAGAGGAGGCGCTGGGGGCGGCGATGCAGAGGGCGGGAGGGGGGGGTCGGCGCGGGGACAGCCGTGGGGTCTGCAATAGGGGCAGCCCGCGGGGGCGATGAGGGCGGTAGAGCCACCGGCCGAGGAGGGGAGGAGGCGGCGGGGGGCGGCGAGGCCGGAGGGGGGAGGTCCAGCACAGGGGGCGACATCACCACCGCGGGCGCCGCCGGAATATCCGGGAGCAGGCCGAGGGACAGGGTCACCGAGTCCCGCTCAAAGGGGGGGGGGGGTGAGGCGGGGGAGCGCGGGGAGGAGGCCGAGCAAACCACCAAGCCCACACTGGATATGTCGCTTCCCTCGGAGGCCGACGCCGCAAAGAGTGGAGGGCCACCAAGGGGAAGGCAGGGTGCGGCCTGGCGGCCCTTGCCCCCCGCGGCAGGAGGGGAGGGCGAGGGGGACGGGGAGCGGGAGTCATCCGACGCCCCATCCTCATCCAAGCGGTGGGAGCGGGAGCGGTGGCGGCCATGGTAATCCCCACCGGCCCCCGGGTTGCCACCTGGGAGGCCGACGTCGAGGAAGCGGGGGCGCCCAACGTGGTTGGGAGGCTCAGGGGCGAGTCTAAGGAAGCCCTGGTCGTTGAAGAACACGCGAACTGAGGTGTGAAGCTTGGAGGAGTCGAGGCACTTGACCTTGACCCGGACCTCCTCCTCCTTGCGCAGAGAGAGCTCATCGACCGCCACCACCTTGCCCAAGAGACGGGACATCTGGCGGATGACGGGCTCAGACCGCGCAATATCGGGGAGGCCGGAGATGAGGATCCAAGCGGTGTCAAGGACAACCACGGCCTGGGCGTCGAGGACCGGCTCGGAGATCTCGACAACCAGCTGGTTGAGAGCGAGAGTGATCCGTCCACTACGCGTCGCGTAGCCGTAGCTGACGGAGTCGGGGAAGACGACAGAGAAGATGTGGTCGGCGGTGGGGGTGACCACCCAGTCCCACTGGTGATGGTAGAGATGGTTGAGCTCTACCTCGATCATCTCCGGGGATGCCACCCCATCGACGACCGTGACGATCGCCTGAAGGGAGGGGGACGGCGGAGGGGCGTTGGGGACCTCGAGGTGGAAGAATCCCAACCCCTCGATCCCGTGCCCATACATCATGAGCTCCGACACCACCGGTCTATCCGGGCACATGAGAGCGGGGTGGCCAGGGTCCTTGCAGAGGTAGAAGCACTGGGGGTTGACGCAGTTGACTTGCGAGTGTCCCCTCACCCCATAGTTGAAGCAAGGGGGGGGGGGGCGAGGGAGACCGGAGACGGGCCCGGGAGTGGAGGAGGAGCCGGAACCGAGGGGGGGCACGGGCGGAGCGCCACGAACACCGCGCCACTTCTTCTTCTTGGCATGCCCGGACCGACCGTGAGCGGTACCTCCACCAGGGGCAGGGACCGGCACCAGGGCCCCGGGGGCTGTGGCGTGAGGAGGCACATAGCGGCGTGGTGCCGGGGTAGGGAGGATCCCATCCCGGGGACGGGGGGAGCTGGGGCGTGCCGACCGGGATGGGGAAGGAGAGCGTAAATGTGGATAAGAGGCGTAAATGTGGTTAGCTACGAAAAATGGGATAAATGTACAGTAACTACACTACCGGGCACCAGACTTGGGTCCTGGTTAGAGCATCTACAGCCGGGCACCCCAATCTGTCCTCAAACGCCCGAGTAGGCCGCTCAGTCACTGGCCGGTTACGAAATTTTAACCCAGCCGGACGCCTCAAACCGGACTTAAATGTACGGGCTGACCGCCACCCCTCATATCCAGCCCAAATATGGGGCGGATATGGGGGCGTCTCGGCGCGGTCGCCATGTCAGACCCAACCCACGCTCGGCCACCGACCACATATATATTCGTCCCATCCGCTGGCCGAATCACCCTAGACACTTGGCACTCCACTCCCTCCGCTACCCAAGCTCACCTCCGGCGATTTTCGGCCGGCTCCGGCATGGCGGGCAGAGGATCCGAGTCCTTCGCCTCCAGATCCATCGACCCCGAGCTCATCCCACGCGGCCCCGAGGAGGAGATGGTCGTCCGGCTTGCGCTCCGCCGCTCCCGGGAGGAGGCATGTGCCCAGCAGTGCTCAGACTCCTTCCGTCGGGAACCCATTGCGTCCGCCCAAATGGCGCATGGATCCGGCGCTAGGTGTATCATCGCTGCCTCGCCGAAGGCGGTGCGGTCCATCTGTCAACCAAACATGGTGGCGGACACACAACCCCTCTGTTGGCGCGCCAAAGCCATGGGCGTCGTCCGATGCAAACATGGCGGCGTGCCCGCCGTGCGAGGCAGCGGGCGCGGTAGGCGGCGGCAGTCCTCGCGGCGGTGGATGTCGACGAGGCGGTGTCGCATTCTCCGGTGCATCATATGGTGCACTAGTCCGGGCGCCGCAATCGCATCGTGGTGGACGTCGCCGGCTCGTCCCAGGATGGATCCATCATCAATCTGATGTCCAACGACACAGTTCGTGTTACTGTCTCCGACGAGGAAGAGTAGGCATGCGAGACGGCGCGCCTTGAGTTCCATGAGTCGGCTCGTGTCCCTAATACGTTCATTTTGCATCATGTTTTCCTACTGTTATTTATAATGTTCTTATGCATATTCATGCTTTTGGGAGTAATTCTAATGCCTTTTCTCTCATATTTTGCAAGATTTACACAAAGAAGGAGAATACCGACAACTGGAATTCTAGACCTGAAAAAAGCACGTCAGAGCTACCTATTCTGCACAACTCCAAATAAGCTAAAACTTCACGAAGATTTTTTTATGAATTATTTAAGAATTATTGGAGAAAATAACTACCAGAGGGGGCCCAGGTGGTAACAACCACCTAGGCGCACCAGGAGCCCAGACGCGCCCTGGTGGGTTACGCCCTCCTCGGCCCACCTCCGGTGCCCCTCTTCTAGTATATAAGTCATTTTGACCTAGAAAAAAGTAGGGGAGGACTTTCGGGACACAGCGTCGCCGTCTCGAGGCGGAACTTGGGCAGGAGCACTTTTGCCGTCCGACGGAGCAATTCCGCCGGAGGAACTCCCCCCCCCCCGGAGGGGGAAATCATCGTCATCGTTATCACCAACAACTCTCCCATCTTTGGGAGGTCCATCTCCATCAACATCTTCAACAACACCATCTCCTCTCAAACCCTAGTTCATCTCTTGTGTTCAATCTTTGTACCGGAACTTAGATTGGTGCTTCTGGGTGACTAGTAGTGTTGATTACATCTTCTAGTTGATTACTATATGGTTTATTTGGTGAAAGATTATATATTTAGATCCATTATGCTATTTAATACCCCTCTGATCTTGAGCATGATTATTATTTCTGAGTAGTTACTTTTGTTCTTGAGGTCACAGGAGAAGTCATGTTGCAAGTAATCAAGTGAACTTGATATGTGTTCGATATTTTGATGATATGTATGTTGTGATTCCGTTAGTGGTGTCATGTGAACGTCAACTACATGGCACTTCACCATATTTGGGCCTAAGGGAATGCATTATGGAGTAGTTATTAGATGATGGGTTGCTAGAGTGACAGAAGCTTAAACCCCAGTTTATCCGCTACTTCATAAGGGACATATTTGGATCCAAAAGTTTAATGCTATGGTTAGATTTTATCTTAATACTTTTCTCGTAGTTGCGGATGCTTGTGAGGGGGTTAATCATAAGTAGGAGGTTTGTTCAAGTAAGAACAACACCTAGGCATCGATCCACCCACGTATCAAATTATCAAAGTAGCAAACACAAATCAAACCAACATGATGAAAGTGATATGATGAAATTCCCGTGTACCCTCAAGAACGCTTTGCTTATCACAAGATACCATTTTGGCCTATCCTTTGCGTCAAAAAGGATTGGGCTACCTTGCTGCACTTTTGTTACCATTACCTTACTTGCTTGTTACAAATTATCTTGCTATTAAACAACTTGTTACCTATAATTTCAGTGCTTGCAGACATTACCTTGGTGAAAACCACTTGTCATTTCCTTCTGCTCCTTGTTGGGTTCAACACTCTTACATCAAAAGGACAACGATTGATCCCCTATACTTGTGGGTCATCAAGGCTCTTTTCTGGCGCTGTTGTCGGGGAGTGAAGCGCTCTTGGTAAGTGGAAATTGGTAAGGGAAAAATTATAACTACGTGCTGAAATTTATTGTCACTTGTTACTATGGAGAATCATCCTTTGAGGGGTTTGTTCGGGGTATCTTCACCTCGACCGGAACCACAATTAGTTGCCCCTCAACCTACAACACCTACTGAAAATATTGGTTATGAAATTCCTTCGGTATGATAGAACAACTGCTAGCTAATCCTTATGTAGGAGATGGAACTAAATATCCCGATATGCACTTGATATATGTGGATGAAATTTTTGGATTATTTAAGCTTCAGGGTTGCCCGGAGATGAAGCTAAGAAGAAGGTTTTCCCTTTATCTTTGAAGGGAAAAGCATTGACATGGTATAGGCTATGCGATGATATTGGATCTTGGAATTGGAATTTCACCAAAAAAATTATCCTATGCATCTATTTCATCGTGATCGGAATTATATATATAATTTTTGGCATCGTGAAGGATAAAGTATCGCTCTAGCTTGGTGGAGGCTTAAGTCAATGTTATATTCATGCCCCAATCATGAGCTCTCAAGAGAAATTATCATTCAGAATTTTTATGCTCGGCTTTCTCATGATGATTGATCCATGCTCGATACTGTCGGGAAACATAGTAATTAAAAAAAACATACAATCACGCAAGATCTATCTAGGAGATGCATAGCAACGAGACGGGTGAGTGTGTCCACGTACCCTCGTAGACCGAAAGCGGAAGTGTTTAGTAACGCGGTTGATATAGTCGAACGTCTTCACGATCCAACCGATCCAAGTACCGAACGTACGACACCTCCGTGTTCAGCACACGTTCAGCACGATGATGTCCCTCGTGCTCTTGATCCAGTTGAGGACGAGGGAGAGTTCCATCAGCACGACGGCGTGGCGACAGTGATGATGTAGTTACCGGCGCAGGGCTTCGCCTAAGCACTACGACGATACGACCGATGTGTTAAACTGTGGATGGGGGCACCGCACATGGCTAAGAGATTGTCTGTTGTGCTTTGGGGTGCCCCCTGGCCACGTATATAAAGGAGGGAGAGGAGGAGGCCGGCGGCCAGGAGGGGCGCACCATAGGGGGAGTCCAACTAGGATTCCCAATCCTAGTTGGACTCCCCTTTTCTAAGAGGGGGAGAGAGGGAAGGAGGAGGAGAGGGAGAAGGAAAGAGGGGGCGCCACCCCCTCCCTAGTCCAATTCGGACATGCC